>NC_140073.1:87736882-87771882 GCF_964194135.1 Talpa europaea
TACTTTTATTTTCACTTTCTTCCTCTTCCTCCTCAAATTCCTCGTCGCCATCCGGTCGCCCCAGCTTCTCATAGCCATCTTCGCCTTCTTTCTCGTGCTCCTTCTCGCTCTCGCCATCCCTTGGCATACTCTCCCGCTCCTCCGAGTCAGAGTACCCCTGAGGAGTAATGCTCTGCAAGTAAGCCCGGTTCATCAGCAGCTCGGTGGGTTCCAAGTGCCCTTTCTCGCGCGCCTCGCGCTCCGCCGCTTCCCGCTCCTCCGCCTCCCGCTTGCAGTAGGAATACCTGTGATTCATGTGCTGCGAGTAGGAGCCGGAGTGTGAGAAGCGCTTGCCACATTTATCACACTGATAGGGCTTCTCGCCTGAGTGAAGCCTCGAGTGCTCGATAAGGTGGTGCTTGTGTTTAAACGCTTTCTTACAAATCTGACACTGATGTGGTCTTTTTCCTGGAGAAAGAACAAGATGACAGGGTGATTAGTGTCTTTGCATGAAGACTCTTTCCAAGAATTCTGTAAAGGCGTCCAGACTGAGGCTTTACCGGGGGGACATCTGCTTATGGCTGAAAGATCAACACACCCCAGTCTAAGAAGATGCATCCTCATCTCATAATTTGGCACTTGGACGCTCACTTCTGCAATACAGTCAGTAAACAAGAAGAAACTAGAGAGCCGCTAAAGGAAACATCCCAGAAAGGAGGTTTTGAATTGCTAATGACCTCATTTGAAAATTGTCCTATTGAACAGAAACTTCTAGTGCACGTTAGCACGCATTTTTATAGCCTTTCCTTACATTGTTCGAACAAGGACTGGTAGAAAAGTGTAAAGATGGCATCATCGCTGGCATTGGCCTTTAAGGCCTCTGCTGTTGCATCATAAACGGCTGCTTTGAAAATGGGCTTACGTCTCAAACAGGAGCCAATTGCCACGTTAGGAGGGAGCAGAAATTGAGGATAGATGACGTTAAGACTATCTTTTCAACCATATGATTCTAAGAATAAAAATTAGAGAAGAAATCATTCGAAAATACAAAAGTAAAGAGATGGGTGTCGTGGAAGCTGAACTAATTCCAAAGACTGTTTTCCCTCTGAAGTTTTCCATGAGATGTCAGTCACTTGTTGAGTGTTAAAATACACTTCAGCTAGAGAATGCTGTATTTCCTTTGGCATTCCAGGCAGTTTCTAACCAGTGTTTGGAACTTGAAACCAATGCCAAGCCTAAACACATCTGGTTGATTCCAGGCCACAAATAGCCCTGGAATGCCTTCAACACCTTCCATAGCTGCCATACTTAAAAGTTTATTTCTAAAATAGAACTGTCAAAAAAAATTATCAGACTGATGCTCCAGAGTTAAAATCAGAAATGTGTCATGTACATCACCATTATACATGAAGCGATGTGCTTTTATTTCCTAATACAAACTTCCATTTCAGCAAATTAAATTAATAACTAGCATAGCAGATTCAACCCCATTTTCATTTGCTAAGTGTCATGTCATAAGATTAGGATCCCATTCTACACACCTCAGGCATTCAGTTATATGGTGACATATAATCTCAATTAGTAGTCAAATATTTTTAATAATGTTATTGAATGCCTCTGGGGCATGGCACTATTTAGAAAATGCTACAGACTGTTATATGCTATTTCACTAATGGTCTTTATCTTACTGGAATGCCCAATATAAATTTAGTGATGACAGATGTGGTAAGGCACAATATTAGAGTAGAAGAAGTTATTTACCTGTAAGAAGAAATTAGAAAGATGCTTGCTGTGATTACTTGTTGTAAAAGAAAAAGGAAGATTCTAGTGATCTACCTAAAGGCAACTAATAGGCTGAAGAAAAAAGTGTAATTTGAATGGCATAAGAACCAGTCCTTAATTTTGGAAAAGATCTTTTAAATGGGGTAAACCTAATAACAGAGAAGAGCATGTGAATGGAGTGCCAAGAGTTTGTAAAGATAACCTGCTCTCCCATTGATAAGACCAAACCAGAGGAAAGCAGAAGAGTGTTTGAGGGAAAGACAGAGGTTTTGCCTTCCAGAAAACTTCAAGTCACTATGTGCGAATTGGGGCTCTCGTGCGTGCACCCGGACCCTGAAGAAAAGGATACTATCAGGAGCAAGGATAGAAGTTTCTGACATTGGCAATCATTCATAGGCGCATCTTGGTGCAGTATCAAATAGGAGAGATGGGTTCTGTGTTCCAATTGCCTGTGTTCAGAGCCATCTTTTACAACCACCTTTGCAGCTTTAGGCATGTAAAGGTCTCTGAGGATCAAAGTCCTTGTTGGTTAAATGGAGATCGTTTGCGGCCTTAACTTGTAAATTGGGCACAAGAAGTAAAGAGATACTGTAGGTACAATGTTTACTACAAAGATTGCACATGTTTTGATAAATTCATTTGTATTCATTAATACATGTTTAATTTCCAAGTTGTAATCAAGAGGCATGTATCAGCAGCAGAGTACATGTAAGAAATAAATCTGAATGAAAAGAAGAAAAATTACAGATAAAAAAAGTCTTGGTACTTTAGTTGCTAAAGCATGCTAGTTGCTAAATCATGCATGGGTAGAACCCTCTTTGGATGCTAATGTCTCATCAACTCAGAAGCACAAAAAGGTCAACCTGTTAGGTCACTTCATACATTTTGAATGAACATCACAGTGGATATGGTTTTCTCTTGTCGAAAGGAACAAAATACAGTAGAATGGTCTAAGAGAAAACAAGTACTCGCTAGGACAAGTTTCAAGGACTGCTGGAAATGCCTGCAGGATGCCCACTATACTGTAGTCTAACGCAGATATCCTATGGTTACAGGCAATCCATGTTCAGGGACTTCACTGGATCATAAACAATAAACTTATAATACAAATATATTCATTCTGCATTATGAAGTGACAGCTTGCAGGGATGTTTAGCTATTATGCCATGCAAAGAACAGCATTTGGAGTGGGGGTGAGGAGTCTTGACATACACCTTGCACTAAATATTCTACTAATCTCCAGAAGTTTCACTGATAGGCATTTAATAAATTCAAGTTAAATAGGAACTGACTTGAGCATTTATCTCTTCTCAATTTGTTTGATTGGTTACCTGATTCAACTCAAGATGTCCTAAAATTAAATTTCCACATGAACAAGATTCAGAAAAATCTCCAAATTGACATTGAGTGAATCAAAACTTTTTTAGGGTAATTTTTTCCTCTACTATTGAGGGGGGGATGATTCATCTGACAGCTAGAATGATAACTGTTGTTAATAAATGGAAGGTTTATGATTTGAAAATTTATATAACTGAGAAACAAAATTGACTAGTAATTTATTAAAATCTGACTTAGTGAATCAAAAGTAAAAATATTTTTATTACTTTTCCAAATAAGGTAGATTTAAAGCACTTACCACAGTCTCAATAGACAAAGTACTCAATCAATGTCAAATTAAATTTTGAGTGAATTGAAAGTGAGTTTTTGACAGTGCTTAATAGGAGATTCAGGTTTTTTTTTTTTTATTTCATACTCTTTCTTTGAGGCAATTAAGCCTACTGAAGTCAACAACATGCAGTGTTTTCTTCCCCTGTCCTAATCCTATTTCCCAGGAAGAGCAAAAAAGCAATATGCCACTGGTAAGGAAAATTAAATATCATGTCTTTGATGACTGCCTCAGAAATAAACAGGTCAAAGGAAAAAAGCACAGGAATAAGTAACTCATAATTTCCTTCTTAAACTTTTCTGTTTGCTAAACTGTAGACAGGTGTAATAAATACACTTTATCAATGACACATTTGGTATCAACACAAATGACAATGTTCAATTTCATTTCCAACCTTAGAATCAGCCTATAGATTGTTCTAACTTATAATTTCCATATTAATATATCCTCAAACTGTTATTGATGCTTACTTAATATGAGCAAATAAAAGGCTTGTGGGGGACAAGGAGGAAAGGAAAATGGACTGCATTTCCACGTATATCATAGTGACGGAACATTCATGAGGAATTCATGTTGATGGAACCTAATACACTGACAGTAGTAATGTCATGAGATGTTTGGTCAAGAGACCAAAAAGTTAACACACTGGGAACTTGACAAGCTGGGAAGCCAAAGGAGGATAATTAATCACACGTTAGAGAAACCATTGGGTGGTTAGCATCTTGTTGCTAGGCAATATATCTAGGCAGCAGCTCTCATATCTTAAAGGACCAGAACATTTTTTTTTAATCTTTTAGATTGGTTATGCACATCTGTGTTTGTCAACTTTTGGGTCTCTCAACTATCTATATACCTATGAAGCTTATGGACTATCTAATTTATTAGAAATAAATATATTGACTGGAGGTCAATATGTATGATAGCCCTCACTAAAATAAAAGTTTTACACTCACCAGGTAGTAAATGATAGAGTTTGCATATGGTCATATAATAAAACCAATCAGAGAGGGAAAGATGCCTTCAGTGATGTGCCTATTGTAGCTGAATAATGAAATACAAAATATATTTGAGTTGATTAAAATATTAAAGTAAATTTAGGTATGAACATATCTTTAAATACTTAAATAGGCCTAGGTACTACAGAAAATATCTATTGATAGCTATGATAAAAGACAAATGTAGGAAAATTCCGATGTTTCAAACATTGAATTATATCACACAAGTATGAATTGTTGGGACATGCTATTCAAATTAGTCTTTTTAAAGTATTATTAGTTGAACTTTTAATTAATAATAGCAATTAATATCAGACAATAGAAGAAAAAGAAAACTGGGTTGTTTGGATTAACACCACTGTTATTTATCAACCATATTTTTTCAGATACCCTCAACACATCTTGTAGAACTCACCCAAATTTCCCCCCACCCCCCACTCTCAGGCTGTTTCTGGCTACCTGCACATGCCCACTGAGGAATAATGAAGAAGGGGGTACAAGTGCTTCCCAAGGATAATTTTCAATCACTAAAAAGGGTGCCACATATTTAGTCACAATACAACCAGAAGTATTCACGTTCCCTTCATGGCCCTGCTTTTGTTTTTTTGGCTTCTTCATCACTTTACCCCCAAAACAAAAATGTTAAGGTTAATTTCCCCTCTCTATATTGAAAGGTTTGATACCAGACGTCCTGGTTGAAAATATGAGTTTTCTTATCCCCCTAACCCCTTGCCAATATTTTGACTGAAATCCTATATTCTTTCTTTTCCCATCTAAGGGCAGTACAGCATACCAAATTTCTATTGGGTAAAAATTGGAGATGGGTTAGGAATAGGGAAGTGACTGAGTTAGCAGGGACGAGAGTGGTTAAGGTTGGAAGGAGAAGCAGGGGAGTGGGGAACACAGGGGCTGCTTCTCAGTTGCAGATCAGATCTTGGATTGAGGGAATTAATGCTGCTTCGAGTTATGATACTTCACCTTTCTTTCTTAAAGTTAACCCAGTCTCTCTCTACCCAGGGGCAAGAATTAGGCTGCTAACTTGTCAGCTCTGTAAAATTTTTCCAATTTCATAAGGCATGAATTGGAAATAAATGAACTGAACTTAGAAAGTTTTAGTCTTTCAAATGTAATTATTTCCAGGAGCTCATTTGGTTTATTACTTATTTGGCCTATTATTTCTTCACAGTACTAACACTTTTAGTTTATTCAAAATATGAGCATTTTCTTTAAAATAAGAGCCAACAGAATCACCTGGCGATAGTGACTGTCTAGTGGGTGGATGAGGAAACTAATACAGAATTGATTGAATTATTTATTATTAAATTTTACATATATAGGTTGATCACAGCTTAAGCATTGGAAGGCATTTTCAAGAACTGACTTGTATCATGCCATTTCCTTGCCCTGGCCATTTAAATATACCTTGGACATGATTTATCAACCTGGTTTACAGATTACCGTGAAAGATATGAAGACAAGTACACTCATAAACACATGAATGATCCAATAAACAGGCAACAAAAAAGTGCTAGTAAGCTAGGCAAAAGCATTATTTCTTCCTTGTTGAAGGTATCAGCATATGCTACATCTTATGTTGCTCAAGTGTACTCATTAAATATTATGAAATGTACAGCAGGCCGGGAAGCTCTAACTAGCTAGTCAAAGTCACTCATACCTGTGTGTTCGTATTTATGTCGCAGAAGGGAACTGCTTTTCTGGAATGTCTTGTCACATAAGTCACATGCATACATGCCACTCTCTGTCTTCTTGATCTTCTTTCGAGACAGACAGGAGTCGGAGTCTGTCATGTCATCTAGTCCTGACATGTAGTCCTGTGCTCCATCAAGCAATTCTCCCTGTGATATAATCACATAGTTCAACACAGTTTCTTCTCTTTGTGTTTATACCAAACAACTTTGCATAGGCTGACATTTGGAGACCTGCAGAAGTGCTGACATTAATCGATCTAGTTTTTAGAAATTACTGCTTTCCATGAACAGTACAGGGGTCTCACATTTCAACAAAAAATTAAATCTCTGGTTTAGACAGCAGAGCTCATTGTTTTTGCAATAACATAAAATACTCAACTCTGAAGGTGAGAAGACTGAAAAATTTTAAATTCTTAATTTTCTTTCTCTATCAGGAAATACCCAGGAGTGGAAATTAAACATCAGGATTTGTGTATTTTCCAATGTGCTTAACTTTAGAAATGATCTGTAGCTGTAGAAACCCTATTTTAATTGAATTTTATATTTAGGTACAAAATGTTATTATTATGCAATCTATTTAAATGTATGTCTACCAACTAAAGGCCTCAAGCTATATTTTTATATTTAATTTTCTAATTTGAAATAAGGAATATTAATAACACTTTTTATCAATGTTCTATCTATGTTAAAACAGCCTTCAGCATTGAGCAATAATGAATGTGGATCAGTAAATTATTAAATTTCTTGATATTTATTTTGTCTTGATCCAAAGGAGTGCAAACTTGCATGATAACATACATTTCCATTTGCTAGCCCACAGTTCAGTTTTCTTAGACTACGTTTGCACTAATTAATATTAGAGAAGATTAAATAGGCTTAAATACATTTACAGAGAGGGCAGATGTACTGTAAATTGGAATACTAGAACAGCTGTTATGAGGTGCTCTGCTACTTATGCTCCTATTTTGCAAACAGGGGTGATACTCGATGATCTTAAAACATACCCGCTTTTGTATTTGAAAAACCATAAATTCTTTCCTACTTTGAGCATTACATAAGAAGTCACATGGAAAGTAGAAAGTATTTTTTTAAAATACCCTCCAAAATAAACTGTTGTCTATAAAGCCAAGTACATTTCACATTTGCACATGCATTATTGCAATTGTGAACATCTATAAAAGTAGGTGACTGTTATAAATGCTAACTTTTGGTATCTATGTAAGTCCAACAAGATACTGTTGTCAATGCATCATTCTAAAAGCAGGTGGAGCAATCTAAAGAAATCGCAAAAATAAATATCAAGTACTTTATCTTTTCTAAAGCAAACATGCCACTGTTTCTCCATTTCTTTTCCTAGCCCACTCCGTTTTTGGTTGGAGTTAAAACAACCTCTTCTATTTCAATGGAATACACAGCATTTGATTTTTTTTTTTTCCCCACTAAGATTCTACCCCCGGCCCCGCCCATGCACAATCTAATTTTCATCTCCTCTTTTCAGAGTAAAAAAGATGCATTTTTTTTACCTGGAATCCTTGTTTCCGCTGGTACTTTCTCCTTTGCTGCATATCAGCAAAAGTAGCTGCTCCAGTTGGGTAGGTATAGGCCATATGTGGTAGGAAGCTCATCTGATCCAGTCCCGGGTATGGTCGTAGCCCAGGGATACTGGTCTGGACTGGTGGCATGAAGGTGGCAGGGGGAAATGCGCTTTGTGGAGGAAGAGCTGTGTATAAAGGTTTGGCACTAAATGGGTTCATGCCGAACACTGGATTAGTGCTTTTGTTGTCCAGATTATTTGAATTTGAAAACTCCTTTTTGATAAAAGTCAAGTTTAGAGGCTCATCTGAGTTTTCAGATGATGAAGAAACACTGTTGTGGTCTAAATTTATGCTGCTAGCTTTTGTTTTGTTCTTTGTGGCTATAATACTTTTGGGTTCTTTCATTTGTTTTGGTAATGACAAGTCCAAAGGCTCAGCCTGGAGCTCCTCGGAAGAGAAGCTGTTTGGAGTGTAAGAACTACTGTGGGAGTTTTTAGAAGATGTGGAGGAAAGATTTAAGGGAGAAGGAGTATTACTCCTTGAGTGGTCCAATTTTTCAACTGGTTTAATATTGGTAAAATGGGAAGGTTTTGTTAGCCTGAGAGGAGGATCACAATTCGTAACACTGTTGTGGAGTTCTGCTATTGATGGAGATGTTATGGAGTCCATAGGTTTTATGGGAGACCTGGGTAATAAAGAGTCTTTTGTGGGAGGGTTACTGTTGGGAACGAGCGGCTTGGAGTTCCTTTCCAGTGATGGTGACCTGGAATTGGAATACTGGTAGACTTTTCGTTGTTCAAACCATTCCTTCACAAATTCCTGAGGAAGGCCCACAGCAATGGAAATTTTCAGCAGTTCATCAGAGTTGGGCTCCATGTTCATAGCATAATATGCTTTAAGTACAGACATGTGGTCCTTGTATGGGTTGATGGGGCTTGTCATTCCTTTCTCAGAAAGTACAGATGACAAGAGGAGGGCTTTATTATCAACAAAAACTCCGGCTTTATTGGGGACTATGTTTTCATGAGGTTGCAGGACTGCTTTGATCTCTTCATTCATCTTACAAAGGTAGCGTTCATGCTGATGCAGGGGAATAGGGCCGGGAAAACTCTCTTTACAGAACTGGCATGAAAATGGAGTGGATATGTTGTGGTTCTCAATCATTTTATCGTCGGTGACCAAATCTATTAGAGTACGCAGCTTCTCTTTCTTTATGTTACTGATCTGTCTCCTTGAGTCAGTAGTCAAGCTCTGGAGGCAAGCTTTGGCTTCATTGACTTTTTCTAATGTATAGTCAATAATACTTTTAGTGGCACCATTATGACTCACTACTGGAAGACCTACAGGTGGGATATTAGGAGAAGTAACTCCTTGTTCCTCAGGTTGAGAGCATGGATCCTTCATGTGATAACCTTTCAACTTGGAAATTTCTTCAGCCTTGCAGTCCATTTTTTGCCGGGAAACCGTATTGTCCACAATCTGTAGAACCTTTTGTACCTCGCTTAAATTACTATTCATTGTGGGGAATCCAAGTAAAGGGGCTTCCATCCCTACACCTAAGTGCTGCATTGGACTCTGAGCAGACGGATGAACTCCCAAAGGGCTGGTGGCTCCGAGTGCACCGTTCATAAAGGGACTAGTGCCACTGAACCCGTGTGTGGCCATGAGAACTTTGTAGTCATTGAAGTCTAGTGGTTCTGTTTTAATTTTAAGTAAGCCTGTTTGTTCAGACATACTAAGTGGTTTTCCATTCTCCAATTTGTTTCTTAACTGGGTAATGGCTGAATTCGTAGGAGAAGAAGAAACAGAATTAGGGGAAGAACCCGTCTTGATATTGTTTCTCATTCGCCCATTTACAGAGATTAAACCAATGCATTTTTTGCTGCTGATGTGTGAACTGTAGGAACCAGAATGGGAGAAGCGTTTCTTGCAGTTTGGGCACTCGTAGGGTTTTTCACCTAAAATGATAATTAAGATTAACATTACATTTCTTGGGTTGGGTAACAACTGCAATCGTCTATTCAAGAATCTGTGGAACCACATGAAAGGAACACAGTGGGGTACCTCTATCCTCTACATCCTAGTTGCTTAGATTAGAGTTATGTGATCATAAGTATTTCTGGGCTTTATCTACCCTGGAAGGACATAATTCAAGATGTTAGCAGTGGAAGGTGCAGGCTGGGCTATCTAAGCTTTTTCAGCCAACATCCCAAATCTTGTCTTGCCATCGGCAGCCTCCTATTTAAACAGTGTCAGATTAATGTGTGGTCAATAGCACAATAAAGATGTCACAGTATTTAAAGGGAAGTGTAGCCATAGCTTTAATCAACTCTGTGGAGATTCCATTGATTCTACCAATCCAACTAGTCCTTTGAATAGTATCCAATTTGGTAATAAAATGCTTGGCAGAGCTATCAAAATAGTTATAAGGAAGAAATCTCAGAGGTAGGATGTTGTTCTATAATATACAGCTCTCAAGCTTCTAAGAACATTTATCATGCAAAAGCTCTTATCCGAAACTTTTCAACTTTTCCTTTCATGGTTAGGGATCAAAAATGAACATTCTTCAGATTTTGCAGCTGAGTTTCTTCAGGTCAAAAAAATTTAACCTGTAGAAAGATTTTCAAAAAGACAAAGAGGAGTTTCTAGATTTTGTAATAAATCAAAACATTTGCAATTTTTAAGAAGCATAAGCTTTCCTCTTCTTTTTTACATGACAGTGCTATTGGTGCTACCATAGGTCTCAGGAAGACAAAGCAGGTACACATAGTTTATAAAATAAATGGGTTGTTCCAAAAAACTACAAATAGGATTGTGTAAATTTTAAACAATCTTTTAAAGCGCCCCTAATGAAACAAAATGCAAATGTGAGCACCAGCATTTCTGCTACTCACCACTGTGAATTCGCAGGTGTTCTTTCAGATGGTGCTTATATTTGAAGGCCTTGCCACACTCTGTGCATTTGAACTTGCGATTACCTGCTCCTTGGGTCAGCATCTGGTGCTACAAAAGGAGAAAGACTGACATTAGTTTTGTGCAGGAGGAACAAAGGAAATTTGTTCCAAATATTCTTGAAAGGCTCTTATTTTTCAGACAGGCCAAAAGGTTTGAGTGCATGTTTATTTATTTGCCCAGTCTTTCAGAGTTGCAATAAAAGTGATAATGTTGGCAATAAAATTAAAACAAAAAAAAATCCCTTTGCACGTGTGTATTCGATATTTTCTTAGCATTGTCTATGGAGTCTCTTTTCTAAAACATCTCTTTGAGCCTTTGGAGATGAGAAAATATAATTGTGAAGATGTTTGTGGTTCTCTCTTAACAGCACATTCTAAAATCTGAAGATTCCCTGGCAGGATACAACTATTTTGAAAGGAAAAACGTATATATATTATCCTGAAATTTCCAAACAGTCTTCAAACCTCCTCCTCACCCACACCCCGCTCCCCTTCTCACCCCCACAGAAATGACAAATGACAGATTTTCTGTATCACGGTAAAAAAGTGTGTCATATACTGAAGCAATATAAGATTTTAAAAGCAAACAAACAAAACACAACCACACACACAAACAAAAAGAAATCCTTGATATAAATATTTCATTACATGATAAGCATGTTTAAATATCCCATTCACTGTTCTAGTAGCAAACGTAAACCCTGTTTGTCCTGCGGTGTTGCATGGCAGATTTGATTCATTATCAAATATAAGAGACAACATCTTGGGTTATAGCTGCTTGAACAGTTTTATCACAGGCCAGTAGGAAAGACTTCAACGACTTTTCATTTTCCTTTTTAGTAGTGTGCTAGGGAGTAGGGACCAAAAAAAAAAAAAAGTTTTGCTGAAAAGACAAGTTAAAAGCAGCAAAGATATAATCAAACACAGCTGACCTTTTTGAACAAGGGGGGAAAAAAGCACTGTGACTTAGAATTCTGGAAAAAAAAATCCAGTCATCCACTCTGGATGCTCAAGGTAGGAGGTCAGCCTTTTTCAAGCAGCAATGACACAAAAGCCTTTTGCAAAAAGACAGCACAGAAACGGTATGACAACTGCTAGGGTGTGCTGAATCTTCCCACATTCCTAGTGAGACAGATGGTGTTACATGGGACACAGGGAGGTTTGTTCAAACAGCAGCAACCTTCAAAGATCAAGCGGAGCCCAGCCCGCCGAGCGCCATTGAGGGACCAGCGCTCATATGTTGCTGAGTTGCATAAACAAACAGCAACAGCTGCTTTGTCTCCCCCCACAGCCCTCAGAGGACTACTATAAACTTTAGTTGTGCCACTGTTAATATGATACAATCATTTTAATTTACTAATTGTAAATGCCATGAGCAAATGAGGGGACTTTTCAACACCAAAGCTACCATTCATAATGCGCCAACACAATCACACTTCTGCATGTGAAATTTAAAGCAGTTATGCTAGATAAACATCTAGGCACTATTTTTTTCCTAGAGTTTCTGTGCATATAAGCACGGAGACAAACTGTTAGGCAAGTGTAACTATGCAAGCATAGTTTTTATAACTGAATTTTGAAAAATATTCAGGTGACAAGCCCAATCAGATAGAAATGGAATGATTTACATGAGCTGTTCTCTTAAAAGAGTAAAATTCTATAATATAGTATCATCACCACTGCTTGATTGGGTTTGCTTATTCTCGTTTTCTTTATTCAAAGAAAATAAAGACCACAAGTAAAAAAAAAAAAAGGCATAAGAATTTCACAGAATAGCCTATTTGCTGACTCTTAAAACAGCTCTGGGGGCAAGGCTTATGTAGTGTGATTCTAGATCTGCAGGGTCAGTTGTTAGGACTTGAGGCCCACCATTTCTTTTACCATCTGAACACATCATAATCTCATTCCACAGTCAATTCTCCCAGAACAAGCAGTTTTGGTAAAACATTTAAGGGACACTGTAAATCAATCATTTTGAGGATTTAAGAAGGCATGCTTGCTTATTTAAGATAGAGATTTTATTTTTAACACAAGTCAGCCGATAGTGGAAGGAAATTTAATATTTAGCTACAAATATGCATGTCAAGGGGGGATCAATTTTAATGTGCATCCAACATTTGAGTATCAACCCAGTTTATTTGATATATGTACCCATATATGTTATATGGTTTTTTATTTTCCTTAAAGGACTTAATTAGATTTCATAAACTAGTAGCAGCTTGTAAAAATACTCAAAGTAATTGAAGGTGTTATATGGCAAGCCAGAGAAACACACACTTCTTTCACTATGACTTAGATCCTGTATGAACAAAAATTTCTAAGTAAAGCTAGGTGAAAAATGGAATTAAAATTGCTGAGATGTTTAATAATGTATAATTAAAATGCTACAATTTCATTCACTTTTTGTGGAACATAAAAATGAAACTAAAGTCAAGTTAAAGTGCAAATAAAATTTCTAAATTAGAAATTAACACACTCATTCGATCGTGAACATAAGACTATTAAATCATATTAGAAGAGACCATCAAAAAATCATTTAGACCTCAATTAAAGCTATTACCATTAAAAGATCTGCATCTTCAAAATGCCATGAAAAATTAATAATGATTGCCAATCAAAGCAATATCGTTTCTCTAAGGGGTTATTATAGAAAGAAATCACTTAAAACCAACCCCCCACCTGATCTGTCCCTGGCTTGTGCGTCACCATATGCCGCTCGAGCTGGGTGCGGTAGGCAAACGTGTAGCTACAAAGAGGGCAGGAAAAGTTCTCTTCATTCTTCTCGTGGCGGTACTTGATGTGCTCCTTCAGTGATGTCAAGCGCTTGTAGCCTCGGTCGCAGTAGGGGCAGGTCAGCAGTTGGGCAAAAGCATCTGGAGTTCCAGGTGGCAGGTCTGTAGCCGAGAGACGAGAGGGAGAGAAGCAGGCCAAAAGGTCAGTAAATCAATGGCAGCTAATGGGCTGACTGCCCGGGATGGTATGACAGGAATCACTGCAATCTGCTCCGTGAGAGTGCCATCATCGCGTCGTCCTCTGTGCACACCAGTCCCCTCACACACCCAGGCCAGACTTGTCGGAATCAGCTCACACTGCGCCGGAAAATTAATTAATTACTTGAGCTTTTTGGGGGGAAAATTTAAAGAGCTGATAAAGAAGGAAATTCTCTCTAGGTGACTGACAGCTCCTAGTAAACCTTTAGTCACATATGACTCAGGAATTCACTTTGTGAGGGAGCTTTTGAGGTGTTGCCAGAGAAAAACAAAAGGCTGGGGTCACTATTGCTAAACTTTTTTCTCCCCTTCAAAGTGAAATATCTCAGAAAGATAGAAATCAATTTAGATATTTTTATCTCTTAGAAATAGGCTCTAATTGTTCTTGTTCTTTATTGGATGTACAAATGACACAAATTTGCTGACAAAAAAATTTCACAATACCCTAAAATTACAGTTCTAATCTTTGCTCATGAAATTCCATGCCTCTGCAGCTGTTCTTCAAATTTTAAGGTAAACACCCAGGCATGTAGTGCATTTGTAATTGTAACAGCTGCAGAGGTCAGTGTAGTGGCTAAAAATGAATTACAGCCTCACCATTTTCTTCTTGCCCATTGGCCTCTGGCGTGCCAAGGCGAGACAGCTCCTCAGGGGCTTCTGGGTAAATAATGGCTGTGTCACTGCGCTGAAGGTACTCCTCGATGCTGACTGCATGGCCATCACGTTCCTCCAGTTTTCTTTTGGCAAAATATTCTTCAAAGTCTGATGTGCAATTTGCATTCTTAACTGAAATCATAAAAGGATAAGAAATGTCTTTCAGGACCTTCTTCCTAGGACCCCAAGTCCTCTTACATCATTGCTAATAAGAAAGGCTCAGTTGCAAGAAGACAACACATAGTTCATTTGTAAGAAGAGTCAGAGATGACCAGTTATTGACTGAATGCTTAGTCTTAGAACATTTGCAAAAAGAGAAAAGACACTTTGCTTTAAATTCAGTAGGGACATTTTATTTTCTTCCTGGAATACTAGCCTGCATAATTCAAAAAAAAAAAAAAAAGAAAGGAAGAAGTTTTCAAATGGTTCATAGGGAAAACTAAAAAAAACAAAAACAGAACTACATTCTAATATTCTTAAACATGAGCAATACTGTAAGGTAAAAGATACTTTAATAGTCTCTCTAAAACTTCCTTTTCTAGGAAAAATACCGGATGGTCTCACTCATAGCGGGAATCTAGAAAACTTAAATAAGGGACCACGAAAAAGAATAACTATAAGAAAGAAAATATCAAAATCAACAAACAACTATGAACCAGAGACACTTCATAGGGAGGTGGGGGGTGGGGAAAGGAGGGATTGGGGTCAAAATAAGGGGGTTGTAATTGTATAGGGAATATAAAAATAAAATTAAAATTAAAATAAATAAATAAATAAATAAAACTTCCTTTTCTTTTAAGGAAGGTATATATAATTTTTTATTGTCCACTAAACTTAACATTTCTAACCACAGATACATCCTGCTGCTAAATATAAGCTTTTAACCCTCCATCCTTTGAATATCACAGATGGTCAAGACTATTCAGTCTGAGACAGATGTGAAAGGACAGATATTCCTAGAAAGATAACTGCAACTTTGTTAAAAAAATCATGGAATGTGGCATTTTACCTTTTCCTATAATTTCAATATTTAGCTCAGTATTACAAACCTGTTGAGAAGTACTACTGAGCTCACAGCAAATAGAAATAAAAGTAACAGAGGGAACTAAGCCTACATTTTTGTGATTGTGACTATATTACCATGAAATGAATAATAGTTATAAATTAATTTCAGTAACTTGCCACAAGACTTTGTATATTTGAAAATTTTGGATATGTTTTTGTAATAAGCTGTGGCATAAATATTCTAAATAAAATTGTCTATGTATAAGACAGAGCTGGGAGTGTGAACTGTCACATTATTCTCTATGAAGGAACTGGGGACAAAAAGTCTTTTGCTAGTACAATTAATGATGGAATCGCTCAGAGCTTCTGAGAGCAGTTAATTTTGACAGACTATCTTCTTCATTTCACCTTCTTTGCCGTAAAAGATACTGCAGTATGTGCCATGCTAATTCTCTTTGGAAATTTGTGGCAGGGTGATGTTTGAGCAAAACAGCCAATTTTTATTTTTATTTATAGCTTTCCTACTTTGAACTAGTTGATTATAGATGAAAATAACAGAAAGTAGAATCTTCCATTAATTCAACAAGTATTTACTGAATGTCTGCAATGGGATAGGAACCACGTCTTGTTGAATAAGTGAAAGACTGATCCAGTCTCATTCCTCAGGAAGCCAATGAAAGTGCTCAATTCAACTGATATGATCTCGAAAATAAATACAGCATTACAAACTTAAATAAGTATTATGAGAGAAAGTTGTCTGGTGGTATGAAAGAAGTAACTAGGGGACCTGAGGGAGGCTAAAAGATCAGGAGAGCTTTAACTGAGAAAGCATAAAGTTAACTAACTTTAGAAGAAGGGAGAGGAATAGCAGCTTGTGCACAGATGAGATGGCTGGAAGGGGCATGGAATATTTCAGAGTCTGAAAGGACAGGACTAGAGTGCAGAGTCAAAGGGGAGCTTGATGTAAGGGTGGACAGGCAGGCCGGAACCAGACCAGAGAGCTTGTGATAGCTTTGCTAAGGATTTGGGGGTTATTCTAAGAGAAACAGGAAGACGTTGCAGGAGGATACAAGGAAGATGGTAGAATGCAATTATGGATTATATCAATTTCAAATGACAACTCTGGCTATAGTTTATTATTAGGCATTAGAGGAAGAGAAAAGTTGATTTTGGGAAATGAGTAAGAGGTCTTGCCATAGGTTGGGCAAATATCAATATAAAGATTAAGGAATTGGTAGTGAAAACTATATATGAGACGTGGTTGCATTTGAGAGTAAAATCACTGGATTGGGAAGTCTTGCATATGTTAAGGAGGGAGAGGTTAAAATCCTTTCACAATTCCAAGTTTTCCAAATGTGATGATGCTAGTGACATTCATTCATCAAAGCTGGGAGCCATGGAATTCTAAAAAGCTTTGAAACTATGCACTAAAACTTTGACTGAAATAAAAGAGAAGTGAGGAGCATTACTCTTCGTAGACTATTAAATAAGTGCTAATGGGGCCTCCCCAGTGGCGCAGCGGTTGAGCGCTGGGTTGTGAAGTTGCCTGCAGCCTCTGCAGCGCCGGTTCGATCCCCGGCCGCCGGGCGAGGGTCCCACATGGCGCGCAGACCTCTCCTGCCGCCCGCTGCTCCCCTCAGCAGTGTACTTCGGTCCTTCTGCCTGCTCTGCTCTCAGCTCTGGCGCTGGTGAATTCTCTCACCCTCCCATGCTTCTGACTGTACCCAGTGCTTGTATTAATAAATAAATCTTAAAAAAAAAAATGCTAATGATCCCGAACACTGATCTCAAACCCTTCTCTTCTGTCACTCCAACTTGTGACAGCACCAGTAGTCTGATTCCAAGACCTGTATTCCTTCAATTATAATGGTTTAGAATGTGTAACAGAGGATAAGATTATTATATCTTAAAATCTTATTTAACTCCTTTCTCAGACTCGAAAGTAAGAATACAGACATTGATTAAGATCACTTTTCTGTGAGTATATCATGATGCTGTAGATACTTTCTAAATGATACTTATTGGTGGTGATTTGATGGTGTTATTTAACTCCATTAAATTGCTAGGGAGTAGCAGGACCTGCCAACCTACACAAGCTAATTAATTGTTCATTGTTTTGCATCATCAGAGTAACTTCAGATCTTATCAAAAATCATCTTTTGTTTTTAAGGCAAAAAAAAAAAAAGATAAAAGGAAAAAATGGTAGATCCAAGAACCTGATTTTTAACCAGTGACTGACTTCTCTTCCAGCCTGTCGCAGTAGAAGGTAACATTAATAGTTCCTTCCCCAGCTCAGACCTACTTGAATATTGTCAAATGTCAAAGACAGGATTTAAGTTTTTCAAGAACATTGTCCCACTTGATGATCCTTAGTGTAACCTAGCAAAATTGACGGATGTACATTTAACGTCCTAATTTTATCTTGATATTTCAGCAACTATTTGAATGATCTGGCTATCTTTGCATGAATTTTCATTTGCATATGAATGTTTCCATCAGAAATGTAATCAAATGCAAATTCAATTGGATTTGCATTAATAGCTTTTTCGGTTTAAAAGGGAGGAAAATTCTGATTTTTCTGGATAGGCAAACTAAACTGCATCTAGATACTCTACTGGTGTTTGGACAGGCAATTCACTTGCTAGATCAAATTTGGCTATGCTAGATTTCTATGCCAAGTGTGATGGGGACAAAAGACCTCAAATCATGTGCTCTCTTTAAGAATCATCTTTGATCATCTCTGTACCCTAAGCATCACATATATTGTCTAGAAATTAGTGGGCTCTCAAGAACCATTCATGGAAAGAATGTGGAAAAAATTATGTCCTTAATATTCATCTTGGTGTAGAAATCTTCGAGTAAAAAGAAGTATAAGATAGCCACAGTTGAGCTAGGGACTTAGACTTATTATGCAAGCAATTGTAGAACAATTATGTGATAAATTGTGTAGTAATGATGACAAATATTTGCAAGAGTTTGATAAGGTCCAGATGAGTATTAAAGGTTTCATGAAGAAGATAGTATTCAGTCGATTAAATCTATTTGCTCCATCAAGATGTTCTTCATGGGGTATAATTATGCTATTAGTTATATATCTCATATATCTAGATTTACTTAAGTGGGCTAAAGTCTAGGATTACCACCATGGATACACTGTGCTTTTTCTCTGGTGTTACTGCGGATACTTGTACCATAGAGTTTTTCTGCCCAGCACCAAAACATTCTCCTTTGCCTGGGAATGAATTCTTATTTTCCCTATTGCCAAATCTTCTGTTACCCAGGGGTACTGACATTATTACATGGTTCTGCTCCCCTGGTCACAGTGGATTAATCTGCACCTGAGGTGAACCAATCTCAGTCCTCCATTCTCCAAGCCAAATGGTTATTGGTCCAGGTAAAGCTAACAGATCCGAATGAGTTCAGTAAATTCCTTCCCTATAATTTTAGGACTTTGCTCCAAAGAGAGCATCAGTGCATTTTCCTCCCACATGACTACAGCTGTAAGATGTAGAGAGAATAAGATTTATGGAGAGAATGAAGCAGAAACTTAGAGAAAAGCAGACAAGATTGCAAGTACATTTCTGACTCTTGCTCCTGAGATCAATCTATGTCTTTGTCCTTCCAGTCGCTTTGTTGTCAATCCTCCTCAGAGTCTGTGAGGAGGTAAGTTCTCTTTCCTACTTTAAGCTATGTTGTTTCAGTCTCTTCCACCTAAAATCACCTTAATTATGATGATATTGGAACAAATGAGAGAATTGAATTTTGGTTGCTCTCAAAATTTTTGGAAAGGATGAGGTTTTGATTCTATTTGGGAGTTTATAGCTTTGGTTTTTACAGGGATTTTTTTTTTTTTTTTGTAATACCATAGAGTGGGCAAAGGAATGAGGTAGAAAATGTGCTAAAAAGTTCTAGAATTATTTCTTCTAGTGCAAAATCAGCCCCATTTTTCTTTTCTTTCATTTTTTTTTTCCTGTTATCGTCTTCACTCCTTGGTCTTCTTGGAAGAACTGCCAAAACACACTGACAGAGGATATTTGCATGGTATTACTGATCAAACCATAACAAAATTCACAAGAAATCTCAACTAATTTCTTCCCAGATCTTCTCTAGAGATTTTGTATTTAGTCCTAAAGTTTACCCTAATGTCTTACAAATAGCTCAAACTTCCCTAAGGTTAGGTAAACTTTTCCCTCTCCAAAAAAAGAACTTCATTAATTAAAAACGTTTCTTCATTGCCTCGTGTATTTTAACAATGTTAGGGTAAATTTCTATGCCTCTTCAAGTTAGAAAAGCCTCAAATTTCTTGTAAATATTTTGGTCAATCTCACAAATGATCCTTATTAATGTTACCTTCATTAGCACCTTATATCTATCTCAGAGAGATATTAATCTTTTAAAATAATGTTAAATATTAATATGGAATGATATAAAAATTATTGCCTAAGAAACAAGCAATGTTAACAGAACTCTAAATAAAAGAGAAATATTATTGATCTCCATATCGTTCAAGTTGTTTTAGGATAAAGCTCAAAGATACTTAAAAATGAATTGTACTTAGTGTTTATAAGTAATTATTTATGAGACTTGATACTCATTCCTTCTCCTTTTCTGATTTCCTCTCTACCCTTTATCTGCCCACCATTTATTTCCTTTACTAAACATGCCCAGATAGGAAGACAGGTACAACTTTTCACTGGTCTACTACCCAGAGTGTTTTTAGCTTTTATAAACAGTAAAAGAAATATGTTTGGCTATTATGCTAAGTCATTTTAATAAACATCAAAATGAATAAATAGTACTTTTGGGAAGGAAAATATCTTGGGGCATCTAGAAGAACTGAAGCAACTATATGTAAAAAACTTACTAGAGTCATTCATCCATTCCTTTATTTAATAACTGATTATTGAGTGTGTACTAGTGCAAGAGAGTGTGCTTGGGGATGAGGACATAGTGATATGGACTTATAATTTTTTCCCACTTCTGCAGTTCTCCTATTTAGAGGCATACACATAAAATGGTTATGTTCTGAAATATACAGACATATAAATATACATATATTTAGATCAGGGGATCTGATGTATATGCATAGGATACCTTTTCAGTATAACACAGAAATTATGTATCTGTCATACAGTCTGACTTTTACTCACTTCATTTGTCAAGGCAAAGAGACCAGAAGAAACAATCACAAAGCTAAGTAACTATTCATCATCTTTCTGAAGAAGTTTCTTTATTTACAACCTTTTTAGATGATTAGAAAACATAGAAAATTATTTTTAATTTAGTCATTTATATTGAAATTTTTTAGTCCAAAGAAGCCCATATTCAGCATTTATTGCAGTATATAAATTCTCATGGCTACTTTGTTTAAAGTAGGTTAATTAATGAAATATAAGCATTTCATCATTAAAAATGCATGTGTGCCTTTCTGCAGAGGCTTCCAAAACACATATTGGCATCAGATATTTAAAAAGAACCGTGAGGGAAGGGGATGATCGTTTTCTCATTACACAGCTACACGGGCAGCCCAGCAGAGCCTCCGACTGCTACAGAGGTGTTTGTAAAGCCAGGGAAGGCTCGTCAAGAGTGACCAAGTTTGTTTCTCTTCTTGGAATTAGTGCAGTGTCGGGCTGGTCTCTCCATGCCTGCTCTGACATGGCTTTCTCCAGGGAACACGTGCAGATGCCAACGCGAGTTCCCCATGTGTAAGAGCTTTAGGAGCAAAGTGGCAGGAGGGATGGGGGGATGGGAGTCTGTAGTATTCTACAGGATCAAATATCTCCCTGAACAGCAGGAAGCAGCCTAGTCAGGGACACAGTCTAATTTTAAAGTGAGGTTTTATATTAAGGATTATAAATATCGAGATTTAGAGATTACTAACCCTTACACAGCTTTGATGGCAATGGATCAGTACAGAATCCACACCTTTTAAAAAAAGGTCCAAGTTAGGTAATATACATTGCTCTTTGATATCACCGTGCCAAATTTTGGAGTTGATGTATTACTGCAAAGACTATTAGACTTATTTGATGCTAGAGGGTTTATAAAATAAGGTCTTTTTGCTCCAGTGATTCAGTGTTCGCTTAAAATGTCTTCTTTTTTTTGTGGAGACACATAACACCTGAGGATGCTGTGGGATGGTGTTTTTAAAAATATGATTCCCATGCCAGCAGCATCAGAATTACCTGGCAACTTGTTCAGAAGCAAATTCTTGGGATCTACCCCAGACCTACTGAGTCAGCAACCTGTGTTTAAGCCCTTCTAGGGATTCTACTGCATGTCCAGTTTAAGAACCTAGGAATTCAATTCTCTGCTTCATCTGGTTAAATCAGGCATTTGGTAACACAGCTTTGGGGGAAAGCACAGAAGGACTCTCAGGTCAGGCTGCCTTCTTGGCTGTCTCAAACCCAGTCACACCCTCCTTCAGCACTTACTGAACATCATCTATGTGTCTCCATCATTAAACTTGTCACATCATGTGTAATCTTTTGTTTACTTGTCTGTGAACTAATAACAGCACGGATCACGTCTTATTCTTTGCATCACCAGTGCTCCCATAGTGCCTGGCACTCAGTGCTTAATACTATTCAATGATTAGACCAAGTTCAAGGTCATTGCACCTCTCACTCTGGTTCAGCTATTTTGTGTTTTTTTTTAATCTCAATATCCTCAATTGTAAAATGAGCTGCAATGTGCTTTTGGGGGATGTCCTCAAAGTTTCAGAATCCCATAATTCTGATTAATTAATTCCCTTGTTGATTAATTTTTTTATTCACTGGTCAGGTCAGTATCTGTATTCTTTTCAATAAAATAACTTAAAGCAACACAGCTTTTGATAGAGGAACCATATACACAGATTGTGGCGGGAAAAACATATTTGGAGGCCCTGGAAACCATAGACATCAGCAGGAAAGCTGCTTATTATTAAACATTTGAATGAATGAAGGAAATGCTCAAGAAGCTTGGTGTTTCAGTTATTCATTGTGGGAACTCCTGCTGTGAAGTGAGATAGTTGCTCCTAATCTCAAACAAAGCGAATAAAACCACAGTGTTCATTAGCCAGGAAGTGGCAGGTTCTTCTTGGTGTATGCTGATTATAGTCAGAAAATGACCATCCTGTCTAACCTGCCAAGTACTACTTCTGTTTTTCTCTCTTCAAAATCTATCTTTTCTCTACTTTATTTTTTGAAGCTCATATGAAATTAACAAATTTTTTTTAAAATGATGATTTGCATGACATATTGAACTGGATGACAAAACTCTTGTAATACATAAAAATGTGACAGACAAAAACAAGAAGAAAATTACATGCTTTATAATAGTAGGACTCTCTCTTCATTAAGTATTTAGGTAGTAATGGAATTATCTGATAAAGTGATCTTGGACAAATGATTAACACTATATATCCACTCAACTCTTGCTGAGAAATACCTTGTGATCAACTTGTGTTACTTCTGTTACCCATATAAGAGAGCTAGCTCATTTAAATTTTTAATTTAAATCCCGTGTAAGAGTAATAATAGGAATTGGAAGTTATTCAATCAAAAAGATAATAAAGGTACAGAAACTTTCTTACTATGTCCCCCATTTTCTTCTTTGCTAATGACACACAGAACTTGTACTTAATGAGCTGCTTGCTAGCCTCCTTATCACCAACATCATCAATTTAAGGGAGTTATACCTTTTACCGTGATGTTCCTTGCTCATGCAAGACTTTTCTTTTAAGATGTAGATCTTTATCTTTATCTGGAGGAATCTAGAGAAGATCCTGTAAACCTGGATGGAAATAGCATTTCTATTTGGTGCTTTAGGTGGTGGTAAATCCAGGATCCCACCCCTTCCCACCCTGGCTTACACTCTGCTATTATCCTCACACACTTTTTTAGGTACAAGTAAGACTAAAATTTGCTGCACCTCTGCACACAATCCAACAGCAGAGCATTAAACCAAAGGTGAGGACACTCTGTGACTGTGCAGGTTGCCCAAGCAAAATACTGACCCCAGGTATAATATCATGAGGCAGGAACACCGAAAATCCCCACTCCCATAATAGTTAACGTAGCCCATGCTTTTTGTTTTCTTTGTTCATGTTTTCTAGTAAAATCTCATTAGAATAAACTGTAGGGTGGGATGAAGCCCGAAATTTCTAGTCTAATTTTCTCATTTAACTTATGGTACAACCAAGGTACAGTGAGGTTAATGATTCATACACAGTTACATAAATAGCTTCTGGAAAAGCTGGATATAGTATTCATATATCCTGACTCGTCAACAATTACTCTTTCCACTGTATCATAACTTACTATATGAGAAAGAGAATATGAGGAGAGAGGCCTGTCTTTTAAACTTTTCATCATGCTTAAGTAATGTGATATGATTTAAATACGTCCTACACACCAAAAATATCACTATGACATCATAAGTAATTTAAATAACATTATAATATCATAAAATTAGTATGTGAAAGTCAATGTAAATGTCTACTTCAATATAAATAAAACATTGTTTTTAAAACTTTTTTTCCCCCTCTATTTTTTGTTCAGTGTCCCTGCTCTTCTGAATGCTAGGTACTTGTTTTACTTATTTACTTAGGTGATTCACATCTGTCTGGGTCTACTGGGACAAAGAGAAAACATCATAAAATTTCTTCACATTTTCCACTCAAAATACTTATTTTAATTTTCCATTTAACATTTACAAAATATATTTTCCTAATTTAGACATAATCATATTCTTAATCATGTTCCTACAGGCACTCAATACAGAATAACTTTATGAAACATCTTGCAAAGGTGAATTTTTGTTCACGAAATTCATTAAAGGTGAACTTTTATATTAATAACTTTTATGGTTATAGTAAATAAAAAAAAGTCTCAAGCTTAACTTAGGATGAGAAGCCAAGAAAAAACTTTATTCACGGTTCATTTTGCTTTCCCATTTCACATAAAACTTGTTTATCTCCTCCTATGCTTAATGATATCCTCCTACATGTGTTCCACTTCTTCAGATTAAATGAAACTGTGTCATCCCTTGATAATATCCCATCGCTCACAGACCTTTCCAGCTGAGCTAGTCCTGATTTCATCTGTCTTAACAGACAGCAAAGAAGATGGGTCAAAGTATTCCTTGATTTACACTACTATTTCAAGTTAGCATTCCTACTTTATTAATTCACTCATCATTTATGTTTAATCCCTTATTAACTAACTCAACAGACAATATGTTTGTCAACCATCAAGGCTGTATTAACATTAAATCTACCAAGAGGGAAAATGGAAGAAAGCAAATTAACCTCTACCCTCAAAGAGCCTCCAATCTGGAACTATAGTTTTTTGAAGTCTATGTCATTCAATTTCACCATCATGTTTTATGACACTACCTAGGTAGCTCAAGTAAAATGATATTTGTTCCATATATATGCCATTACCATTATTCTGAGGCACTTCATTACTCCAGAGAGAGTCCATGCAGAATCCTGGCCAAATTGTGCTTTGCCCTTCTGTAGTCTAATGACATGGATAGCCACACGGTGGTACAGGACTAAACTTGGATAACACCAACTCTATAAACCAGAACTTGTAACTTTCACTCTCTGATTTCAACCTTTTGTCTTTGTTCATCATTTAGCTCCTTATCTCTCAGAAACGGGTACTTTATGATAGTTAGACCCTGAGTCCAGTTCACCCACTCTACTTTACTCGCTTCAGTTCAACTTGGAGCTTAAATTCACTTCCATTACTGTCTATTATACTTGTAACATTCTTGATTGCCGAACTAAAATCCAGCTCAGTTTCTCTGCTCTTAGAATATTCTAAATACCTAAGGAATCTTAAATAGTTGTGCAGATTCATTTGTTTATTTTATTGAAATAGGGTAGTCTTAATGATAATTTGATCTTCATAGAACTTCCACAGCCTTACTCTCAAGATCCACTCCTCAAGATTCCAACTCTGCTCCCATCTCCTTACTACGGTCACCTGATGAGTTCTTTTCCTACTTATTTCAAAGAATGGAACTCATATAAACTATGAGTTCCTTAAGCTACTTTAAGTTCAACTGCAATCTTTTGATTATCATTTTCCCTTCTTTTGATCTTATTGCTAAGAAAAATCTGTCTCTACCTACAGCCAAGGCTACCATCTAAAGCTATTTCCTCACAACTCATCTGATAGCCTACTGTAATGTCTTTTACCCATTCTTCTTATTCACTTTTAGTCTTTCTCTTTCTTTTGCACAAAGGCTGTTCAACAAACCGGTGCATTGAAGAAAACTTACCCTGAAACTTGTAATCTCTTTAAGATTTATATTCCCCTCTGCAATCGTTGACCCTATTATACTCTTTCTGAAGTCCTCTGCAATATTGAATACTTTTCACTTACTCCTACTTAGTTTGCTGTATTTCAAATTAACCATCTTAATATAATAATATAGTAATAATAATAATGTCTAACATCAGTTGAGCATTTAATATGTCCTAACCTGTGCTAACCAATTTATATGTATTTCTTATTCATCTACTATTATTTTATTTACCCAATTGAAGATAAGTCCTTAATAACAGATTATTCCTTGATCATTGTATCTTTCATGATGCCTAACAAAATGTCTTGCACTTAGTAGGGCCTCCCTAAGTGCATATTGACCTGAATAGTTAATGAAGCTATAATTATTTGTTTGTAAATTTTGCCTTCCTATATTATGATTTGATTTTTCCTATTGCACCATAAGATTCTGCAGTCCTTAAGGACTACATCTTCCTATTTCCTTCAAGTTTCTTTCTCAAGGCTCAGTTCAAATTTTGCACACAAAGAATATTCTGAAAAGAATGAATATTGGTATCTTAGTAGTTGTTAACAAATGACAAACATTTTATCATTTGTTTATTTGGTTGTTATCCAGGATAGGATTTTTTTTTTTTTTTTTAAAAAAGGATGTGACTCTGATGCTAGTCAGTGATCAAGTAAGGAAAAATCTTTGGCTGTTTCACAAACATTATATAAATACTACTAAATCCTTTTCTATATTAAAAAAATGCTAGAAAAGATGAAGATAAACCTAAACCATTCATTCCTTCTTGATTGCCATATTTTAATCTAAAGTGCATCAGAGTAGTAAAAAGAAATTTATCTAACAATTTGTTTGGGTAGTTTTCCAAGTTGTCAAAAGAATCTAATTGACAAAGGCCCTCAAAATGGACTAGTTAGTCCTTCCTTTGCAAATCTGTTAAATATTGTATTTTTGTTTTCTAGAGAAGTTAATGAAGAACCAGTGTGATGGGAAGAAACAGTTCAGAATGCATTTATTTCTTAATGAATAGAAGTGATTTAAAGCTTACTTGTAGCTTTAATTCCTACCATGAGACTTTGTACATAGGGAATTATTATTTCTACTTTGCTGATGTAAATATGAAGATTTATAATATACTGAAGTTCCTGCAACTAAGTAATTGGTAGAGACAAATTTCAAATGTAGTTTATCTTACTTTAGAATCTGGAGCATTATAAAAAACACTTGCCTTTCAAATTTAAAAGCATTTGCATATCATTCTTAAAATATTAGAGGCTTGCTTAATGACTATAGTGAGAGCCAATATAGTTAGTTCTTGGGCAATAATTTTCTTCATATATAAGATTAATAATTGAGACCTAAATTGGTCTTGCCCAGTTTCTAGATATAAGGTGTTTTTCTATTCCCAGCAAAAGAAGCAAAGATGCAGGTAGTTATTAATAGCTCTTTATAACTAGAGAACTAGATTGTCTGAGTAAATATAACTTTCACACATTCAAAGTAGAAAACATCAGGGGCCTATTTGGGTCTTGATGTGCACATGGATTTGCATTAATGCTAATGATCTCCACGAACCTGAGACAGATCCTTGTTACTACTAGCACATACACAAACTCATGTTTATTATGCTCCTAAGTTTTTCCATGTCTGTATTACAGAATAGCTTTTCCACACACTCTCAAAAATTCTACATTTTATTCTGAATTTTAATCTGACTCACTTGAAAGCTAGAGTCTTTGTTAAAAAGGGGGGGGGCATTTTTTTGTCTTAAGTGTTAAAGCACACAATTTTAATTTATTTTACTTTTTAAGACATTAAAACCAATGTGGAAATATTAAATGCAATGTGGAAAGTTATTAATATAAATCAGTATTTTCAATGCTTTATGTTACAAATCAATTTGCTGAGCTGCTCATCTAACTTTGCAGGGAAAAAGTAGTGATACATCCTTAGACTGTTGCTCTTTGCCTTTAAAAATTTGATTTCAAGGACTTAAATCCTGGTTTCACTCTCTGAAGTTACTGGACTTACTCCCTTCCATAGAAAGTGTTTTGCACTATTACAGCTTCCTTTCTTAGAGTCCATGTCTTCTCCACCAAATATTCATTCATTAATTTTATCAGTCAAAATGTGCACTGGATATGTTCACCACGGTACTGGATATTTTGAGACAAATGGAATAGTTGTTTTCTTAAAGCAAATATTTTGGAGGAGTTATTATGGCCAATATATTCATTATTTATTCAGTACCTTAACACACCTATGACGTCGACATCATGACAATTTGCCTCCATTTCATTGCTGAAGAAATCTCTTGTGCTCACAAAATTAACTAGATGAAATAGGTGCAAACAATATAAAGGAACAAGTCAGCATGTTAAAATTAGTGGTGTGCATCTGAGGTTTGTGGGATTTCAGAGGATGGAGAGATTGATGAGACTTGGGCATTAAAGAATGACCAGATTAAGGGGTGTGAGCTCACTCTGAAGAAGAAAAGGGCAGGTAGAGTTTGCATGCCTAAAGAAAAGGGGGTGAGAGAGTAGGGTCTCAAGGAATAGCACAGGCGATGATTCAGAAATTGGGATAAATATTCTTTTCTGATTTACCAAGGATTTGATATGATAGGAATGAGACACTGCTCTTAGAACAAAATAGAACAAAAGAAAACAAAATTATTTGTTCTATAGGAGTTCATTAATAACAGACTGAAGAACGTTAATTTTCCCCTATAGCTACTAAGGAACAAGAAAGCATTCTAAGAAGGGCATTTGGACAATGAGAAGAGTTAAAGGAGGAATGTGGACTGATGGAACAGAGAAGGATATGAAGCCTGGAGACCAGTCAAATGTAATTGAATCTTTTTCTTTTGGGAGACTAGAATAATGGGAGATGAACATGTCTAGTTTAATACCTTCAGGCCAGTTATCAAACATATGTCAACATGAAAATATAAAAGAGAAGCCCAACTATTGTTTGTCACTTCCTAATTTCCTCAAAAACTCTTTCTTATCTAGAGCAGTCTAGATAAAGTGACCAAGACCCCACATAATTCCTGCCCTCAAGTAGCTTACAATTTAGTGGGGCAAAACACACTTTCAGATGCTTAGATCGATGAGAGAAAATGAAGTAAATTCTATGAGAAGATCATCAAAGGAAGGAGTGGTTAATCCTACGTGGGAGGTTAAAATATTTTCCTGATGGAAATTAGGAAATGTGGATTAAGAAATTAAGAATGTGCAGGATGCTACCAGGCGAAAGAAGAATGAGTGCGTTTCTAGGTGGAGGGGAAACCATGAGTGAGTAAAGGTGTAAAAGTGGTAAAAAGCACTTCAGAGCTGGTCTGGGAAGTAATATTAAAAGTAAGGTGGAGTACGATCATGGAGGCTGCCAGCTCACCCTGAAGGCAATGGAGAACCACACAGGCTGAATAGGAAGTAGAGTGGGGAATGCACTACTATTATCCACCTGCCTTAGGGAAATAACTTCAAACTAACATTTTTAGTGTGAAGAATGGGCTAAATAAATTAGGGATTATAACTAGGGAAACTGGTTAAAAAGGCATTATAATAATTCAAATGAAATGAAAGGATTTAAGTTAGGATAGTGAAAAAAAGGGAGTAAAAACTAGTGATATAAAATATTTGTGACAATATACTTGATAGTTCTTGATGACAAATTAGATAAAGTATGTAAGTGTCAAAGGTGACACCATAGTTTCTGGCAGGGGTAGCTCCTCGGAGTGATGAAAAACCTTCTATAGTGAAAGGATATGTCAGCTAATTTAGATTTGAGTCCCAAATCTAGCTATGTGGAATAGTTAGAGCCATGTGGCAATTTTTTAAACTATGATTTCCTTGACTGTCAAATTACAGTTAAGGAATTGTTCTACAGAATAACTTTCAATTCTAGAATTCTGTAATTCACTTCAATTAAACCTTGTTCATTGTTTCTTACAGCTTGTACTCAGCGGAGTATACTAGAAGGAGATATTTTTATATTCTAAAGATTATAATTTTTTATGAAGTTAGTTAAATTTTACTACTTAGTAGGTTTGTAAAATTAAGGAGGAAATTCTGAGTTTTTTCCTTATTTTTATTTCCTTTCTTTTATTATGAAAATTTTGTGTTGACTATTCAGAGAAATATAAAAGTCTATTTTTGTCTTTCCCCAATAACCCATTCCAACAACACTTTTAATCCAAGAATTCACTTAATTTGTTCAAAATATGTCTACCTACTCCAGTGTCTGTTGGTTCTGCTTTTATTAGGAAAGAAAAAAAATATTATCTAATATTAGAGAATACCATATTCATTCAATTTAAAAATATATGTTGAGAACCTACTAATTTTAAGGCACTCTTAAAGACTATGTGGTAACCTAGGAAACAATCCGTGCTCTCAGAGTTTGAAATCTAGTTTGGGAAAGACTACACAGTATTTAATAGCAACCATAGGATTTATGGAAAGGAAAATTATTTGTTCTATAGGAGTTCATTGAAAGAAGATATCATTACAGGTTCAGAGTAGCATTAAGAGAAGAAGAGAAGTAGTAGGTGGATCTTGATCAGTAGAACTTAGATGGAGAGGAAGAGATGGCCCATTAAGAAGTAACCTCAATCAGAGAAGATATATTCTTTCAATACCACATGCATTGAGCATGCAAGAAGATGCTAAGGATAAGAAGCAGTAAACTTATGTTTGGGAAGAGGTAAGTATTTATTTTGTAAAGGGCAGTTGTAAACTGAGGATCACTAATAAATTCCTAATCACCACATCCAATGTATTTGCTCAGTATTCTTTCAAATTTAGTTACTTCAATCTTTTGATTGGATTGATTAATCCTTCCTTTTTGAAATGCTCTTTCTTTCCCTTCTAGAGGTTTATTTTTTTCTTGCTCTTGCAAACTTTTTTCTTTCAGTGAACTTGATTTTTCAGTACCCACTAAGAACTAAGGCCCCAGCTTTCTACTTGTTTGAATAAATATGTTCTGAATGATAAATCACATAGTCCCATGATACATCTGCATATATTTGCATGCCTCTCATCGCCCTAGCTCCAGCCCTGACTTCCTGGGTTTCAATTCCTCATTTCCATTGGACACTATCATACCCTCATCTATACACATATGTCCAACTTTTATATGCAAATGCTTCCATCTAACGACCAGCTCAAGCTCACCTCAAAATTGAATACTTTTTCTGTTTATTTAGAAATAGCAAGGATTGCCATATGCTAAACATGCAGATGTGTAATTGTGAAGCCATTTTGACTCCATCACCCAGAGAATCAATTGGTTGTTAAGAAGTCATGTTGCTAATTTTACCACTGTCACCACCCTAGAACAAGCTTTTTATCACTTCACACCTGAGTAACTACAATGACTTCCAGTTGGTCTCTCAAAGTCTGGTTTTTCCCTCACAGAAGTCACAATAGTATAATACAACCTTCTTTCGTCTGATGCTTTATATTCACCCTCATCTGGCTTTGCCTTAAATATCCACCTAATTGTGTCCAAGGACCCTCTGATTCTGCCAAATCCCTTTACCTATTATCCTCTGAGTAGGTATCACCTATTATCTTTTTTTTGTTCCCTCACACTCCTCTCGTAGAAAGTCCTTCCTTGCCCTTGTGACTACTGAAAATGAACTTATTTCAAAATTTCACCTCTTAAGTTCACCCTGGTGGCCTGGGGGTTAAGTCTCAGTGCTATGACTGCTACAGTCTGAGTTCAATCCCCAGCCAGGGAGCTAACCCACACATAGTGCAGCAGACCTCTCCTGTCTCACCTGCAGCTTCCCTTGGCAGTATATTTCAGAATCTGCTTGTTTTGTTCCCCACTCTGAGATGGGTGAATCTTCTCACTCCCCTCCCCTCCACCCCCACCTCTGGCCTACACCCTAGTTCTTCTATGCAAAAATAAAATAAAATAAAAAAGAAATAATTAAAAAATAAAAACAAAACAAAAAACAAATTTCACCTCTTCTGTGAAATTTCTTTTTTTATTTATGCATACAAGAACTGGGGTACAGGCCAGTGGTGTGGGAGTGAGAGGACAGAATGGGGAACAGAACAGACAGACTGAAATACACTGCTGAGGGGAGCAGCAGGCAAGGCAGGAGAGGTCTGCTACGTCATATGGGTAGCTCCCTGGTCGGGGATCGAACTTATGCTGCAGTGGCTGCGAAAAGCTTCATAGGTCGCGTCTTAACCCCTTGCGCCACCAGGGAGGCCCTTTCATGAAATCTTTCTGAGCATTCATCCTGTAAGATCTCTCCCATTCCGTAATTTGAAAAATTATGGGTCCTACCATTTGTTGCATATGTATCACATATTTTCATGCATTGTTTATTATCTTTTCTTGTATGTTGTATCATCTTCCAAATTAAATAATAACCATGTCTTAGACTTCCTGGATCATCTTCTACCACACATACACACAACAGGGAATGTATAGGAGACATTGATAGTGACTTATTTATAGACTAAAAGCATAAGAATACTAAGTAGTAAGTGGAAGAAGGATCTTAAAACCTGGTGTAAGAACAGTCAAAGATGATTTTTAAATCTTCTGAATAAAACAATTTTTATTAACTTCACTTAAGACTTTTAGTATATAAAACAGATATTAAATTGTTACTTTATGAAAAGAAATCACTTATCACACTTTAAATGCCCATCAGGTTAATAAAAATTAGCACTTTTCTACTTGAAGTTGAAATTTATCTTTAATTTATCATTTATCTTTGAAAGGAACATGCAGCCATTTTTGATCCCATGAGTTGGGACATTATAGAAAGTATAACAGTCATTTCGTCTTATTTCTATTTTAGAAAGTGATGATATCCCTGCAACACAGAATACTAAAACTAGAAATACTGTTAACAAGAATCTAGTTCAATTAATTCATGTTCAGGTGTAGAAGCTAAGTTCCAAAGAAGGTAGCTGTCTCACCTGGAACACAATCTCATTATTGCCAGAGCAAAAAATTAGGATTGTTCGTTTCTAATTCTATACCATGTCTATAATCCAATATTGCCATAATTTCATTTAAGTACCTTAAATTTATATTATCCAAATGAAAGAGAAATAACTACTGTTTTTCATTATTTCTTTATATCCAAGAAAATGAACCAGTGCCTAGTAAGTTATTAATAAGATTATTGTAAATAGAATCATAGCATGGGAAGTATATTATTATGTGTATCAACATAAGGAAGATAGGAATATCATTTTAATCATTTACATATCTAAAACTTCATAAAAAGAAAAGTTTTTTTCAGTGATGAGTGGGGTGGAAGCAGTTGTGTGGTTTTTTTGCTGTTGTTGATATGTTTTAGAAGATAATTTTACACTGGGCCCTATGCTAATATTTGTAAAGATAGTGTGGAGGATTGTTTGAAACACCAAAATTAATTAGTCTTATCCAGAAAAAGATAGACAAATATAGTGAGTCAATGTATATTTATACGGGAGATGTGAGAATTTAAGAGACAATGCTGTTCCTTTTTTGAGAAAGAATATGGAATGTCACAATTGTCCTAAAACTCCATGCTATCTCTCAATGCTACTCTGTGGTGGAGAGAGGAACAAAATAACACCTACTGCTTTTTTTACTGTTATTTTTTTTAACTTCATTGAAAAGAAGTGAGTTTGTCAATTCTTTTCTATAAAACTTTTGCCTAAGAACTTCAGAGGGGCTAGAAGTTACTGCAGTGAAGAAAGTAAAATGGAACACTGATGAATTTTTGAAGAATATTCATGGAAATTTAGTTTGTCTTTCTGAAAAACAACTTTATGTTTAAATGACATCATATTATTTGAATTCTCTGTGTTATCAAGTGGTAGCTAAAAGAGGCACCTTACATTCTTATTTTAAAATTATTCATGCAGTCTTTAAAATAAATATTACTATAAGAAATTTGTCCAACTCATGATTTGAAAGGGTCTATTTACACAGCTTCATTTTCTCAATTTTCACAGGCAAATTAAGGGTTTAAAAATAAAAGGTATATATTTGCTGAATAAAATACAGAAAAAAAAAAGGAGAATTTAGATTCAAAGTAAAACAAAAGACTTGCAAGGTTCGGCTTAGTTGTTAAGTCACGGAGATACAAACCGGCAGGTTAATGGTTCTTTCCCTGACTTACTAACTGCGCGTGACCCAGGACAAACATGATGTTGGTGTGATAAGTTTAACTTACCTGTACCATTGTTAACTGTGGTCTGGATCGTGGCTTCCGGCCCCATAGTGTCATAGTCTTCCTTCATTTCTTCTGTGGGGGAAAATTATCTTTAGCATTTGAAAACTGTAGAAAGGCTTACTATACTAAGCATGCCAACCACAGGAACAAGGAAGATTCTTTTAAAGGAAACAGAGAAAAGGCTTGTTGTAAACCTCTAAACAATAGCTTTGTTCAGGCAATTGAATGAATCCAATAGTGCTAGCTGCACAAGAACTTATTTACTTTAAGCATTACTGCAAGCTGTGAAAAACAGAGGTGCTTATTTGGGGCAAACGAAGGGCTTTTCTTCTAGTGGCAATTCTAGTGACAAACAGGGGGAAAGATATTATTTTTTCAATAAGAGTCAAAAGCAACTAAGTATTTGTACTTATGACGAGGCACGCTGGTTGCTTTGCCTCTGGTAACTCTGGATGATTAGTGGCAAGGCAGAATGTCTTACTTTATTTTCATGCTTTTTCCCCTTTTGGAGTAGCTATGATGATTCTAATCTATGCAAACATTTTTTTAAAAACCCAATTCTCTATGTCATACTTGGAATGTCCACTTTATAACATGAGCATCCCAGAGGTATTAAAAACACCTGTTTTTATGTAAACTTCTGGAACATACCTTCTTTATTCTTTTCCCTACCACTCCATAAATATCTCTCTCCCTTATCATGGATGCCCCAGTAGATAGTCACAGTCTTTTCCAGAAGAAAATCACACAGATATACTAACAGCTCAGTGTTTTGATATAGATGAAAATACGTTAACATTGAAACTGAGGACTCATAAATGATAAAAATTCATTTAGTAAAACTGCAATATTTTAAAATAGGGATACTTTAAGAAATAGGAGAACCCTTGAATTTTCTGCCTCCTGAATTGCAGAGTATGTGAGAAAGCGGATGACTGACAGTTAAAATTCTTCCAACTCAGTAAATTAAATATAAACTTTAAAAAAAGTATTTTTATAATAACAATAATGATAAGCAAATACAACCCACAATAATATGTCATTGTGATAATCATTTTACTGAAAACAAGAGATACTTTACAACTAGGACCCTGTGAATTTCCAAATTTATCCTGATCATTCTTTACTTATCATAGGGTAGTCATAATGTGACCACAGTAGTTTCTAGCAAAAATAAAATAAGCTTTACAAATAGTATAGTGCAGTAAATCTTTTTATGGCTTGAGAGCTGAAAAATCATGGGT
>NC_140073.1:87774382-87784382 GCF_964194135.1 Talpa europaea
ACTTGGCACAGTGTGTTAGGAGAATGAAAAACAAATACACTACACTCAAACTGCCATCAGTCTTTTTTTTTTCCTCCACACTTCATTTTCTTTAGTAGTGGAAGTGCTTTTATGACCGTCCTTCCTGTATACCAAGCCATCACTCTGCCAGTGTTCCCTGCTTTATAGCGGGGCCATGACAATAGCACATAGGTGGACTCTTGGGCTTACTTATTTCCCTTCCCACCCACCTCACCTATTTATAAAAATGCTATTTGTTATTTTGGGTGTAAGAGAAAAAGCAAGGTGGGGTAAGTCATGATAGCTCTTTCTGGGTCCCAGGCATAGAGGTTAAGGAGCCACCGAAGGGTTGAACTGGAAGGGTCACTTGAAAACAATTTTAGAGGCCATCTGACCAAGCAAAGAGGAACAGGGGGAATTTATGGGAATAAGATTAATTCTCTCTTGTTTTGTTAATCACTTCAGGCCTTAGTGATGTTCTAACCTAAGTTAATTTTAGACCAAGACAGTTCCACTTGCAGGGCGGCATCTGAAGTTTTAGCTTGAAATAATTTACCTTATTTTTATTATAGTTGGCCTTGGACCATTTTTCCTTCCCCAGAGACTCCCGCCAAACAGCAGGAATCATTATCAAGTACTTAGCTGTTAAATATTAAGAAAGCTACCTGACCAGGTAAAAGTGTGAAATCACATTCACACTTAACAAAAGGGAATGATTAGATGGTTGAATTACAACAGGAGGTGTCAGACAGACACTGAAACTACATTAAACTGACAGTTATTTGGTTTGTACTGCTACATAATTTCCACACAAAACTTTCAACTATATGTTAGTTATGAGCCTTTATGCTTGTTTTCATTTCAATCCTGAAAGTATATATCTTGATCACGTTATGTAATTTGCACATTGTAAATGTGGTGCAAATTCTTCATGTTGTGTGTTTAAAATGTAGTTCATATTCAACTTGCATCAAAACTGAAACATAATCCCTTTCTAAGATGTCAGTGCTGTAATGTGATAACGCTACCATCCCTTCATAATCTGTCACCAGCTTTGGTATCTCCATTCTGCCAGGGCTATGGGAAGAAATATTTGAATTATTTGGTTGTAGACATTCCACTAGGTGGAAAAGATTAGTTTAAAATGGCATGGGAAGGGGTCCCATGGTTTAGGCACCTACCTGGACCATCTACAGAGGCTTGCAGAATGTCATTGTTGTGCCAGGTATGTTCAACTCCTCCTTCTCTTATCTCATCTTCTTCATCCTCTCTTGGCAACAGAGCTTGGCTCACGTGTGGGGAGGACTCATGGTTGGGCACGCTAGCTGGACTCCTCTCCTGGTCCAAAGGGTTAGCAATCCCGTCCTCCTCAGCAATTTGAAGCTTGTCCTCCTCATCTGTTTCAGAACCCGTGTCCACTACATTGTCATAGTTCACCACTGAAAAGAAAGCACAGACGCATATTCTGAGCACTCTGTTGAAAAGTACCAGTATCCCCTAATTGTTTAGTTAAATTGGAAAATAATTAATATTTTCATAACTTAATCACTCAACCATGTCAGGAAAATATAATTAACATCTTTATGTTTTAGCATTTTTATTCTTATTCAATTATAGCTGGGTGCTCTTTCTGTTTTTTAAATAGGTTTCTTTTTAAAATGAAAATGTGAAATTTTAAAAAGCAGTAGAAGCACATATACTCCAAAAAATATGCCTCTATTGTATAGACAGAGAGAGCACAGCATCCATTTTCGATACTCCGCAAAAACTTATAAAATAGATCTGCAATTGACAATTTTATTAGCATAGTGACATGGAGTGTTTACTATAAAATGTTGTACTGTAAATACGACATGACTTCACTATATTAGCTGTGGTTTTATTCCTAGAAACAGTAGACATACACACACAGAATGTCCCTCTATTTACCCCAATACAAAACACATACACAAACCTGCTCAATCTGAAAATTCACTGTTGCTTCTACGTCAACCGTCATGTGCTAAGGCCATTTATATCCCAATCTTTTAAGCAGAAAATGAGGAAAAGCCATATCTTCTGGGCCATTAATACTACTATTGAGATGTCTTCATAGTGCCATAATTACAGAAGATTTCAAAGTGACACAGGCAAGACCAACACAAATGTTAAAATAACTCACAAGAACCGGCGGGCTGCTTTTGCAGCCCTCAGTCCCAGCAATGCTCAGTAGCTTTTCTTAAAATAGACAGCCTGTAAATAAGGTCTGTGAACTCAATTGAAGGTGGCTGTTTCTGAATTAGTCAGCCCTCACAGGCTCTCGGCCTACATGCTAGTACATAAATTGTCCACTTTACCACCAGACAAGAAAGATTAGAGTAATAAACACGGGGCATTAGCTCAGCTAGAGAAACACACCAGCCGTTACGCACACACAGGATTGCCAAGAACTGTTAACCCAACTCTCCAGAAACACACACAAAAAAACAAGTTAGAACCATGACATCATGGGAACAAGAGGGAGAGAGAAAGAAAAAAATAAAAGCCCGTGGAAAAAAAAAGTGCAAACAATTTTCAGGTTCATTTTGATTTCTCTGCGCCTAATAAAGCAATCCTCCGCTAAGTTATCAACTGAGCTATCTCAAGTGGCTCTTGCCAGCTATCGGATTATACAAAAGTGGCAGAAAAGGAGGAAAAAAATGAAAAGGGTTGTGTGTCAGGTTCATAATGCTTTTGGAGAATTCTGGAAACATGTCTAGTTACAAATTTTAGTCAGTCATATCTGTTTGCTTTGACAGGTTCCCAGGGAGTAAAAAAGGAACAAAAAGAGAGAGATTTTTTTTGTCATGTGAGGCTGGGGACAAAAAGATTACACCGTGCATATCTGCTCATAATATGATCTTTGTATAATCCGCGGGTCTGCACTTGCCTTCGGAACAACTGCACAACAGGTGCAAATTAAAATGAAAACGGCAGCGGAGCCGGGCAAACAGAATCTGCTGACCTGGTTTGAATACCAATTGACGGGGGAAACAAAACCTTTTCAAGAGGTGTGACCACAAGGGCTTAGGCAAGTTCAGGCTGGGTAATGCCCTCAGATCTACAAAAAGAGAGATATTCTAACATCTCTGCTCGAGCTGTGTGGTCCAGATATACCTTAGTACAATCAATAATGTGCTTCTTTTTTTTTTTTTTTCCTGGTGACTGAGATTTAACCATTTCTTAGCAACAAGCAGAAGATTCTTTACAAATTTTCTGAAGGCTGAGTTCGGGGGGGTGGGGGTGGGGGGGTTTACAACAAAAGCTCCTAAGGCCTGGGAAGCTTTCAACCCACCTCCTAAAAACTGATCTCTGGGCACAGGAGGAATAAAGAAAGGTCCAGAAGGAGTGAATAAAATTATCTAAGGCTGGACAGGCATTAAAAGGCCTTTATCCTGGAAAAAAACCATGCCTTTTAAGGTCTTTTTCTGCATGGACCACAATATCCCGTGTGACACGTGAGTGTTCCTGCAGCAATACAATTGAAATATTTTCTTGTGGAAAAAAAAAGAGATAAATGATTTATGAACAGCCCTTGAGGAGTCCCAAATATCAGAACAATCTAAACAAGCAATGAAGTCATGTCTCACATATAGGGTCAGGAGTACAGCATCCATCACCTTCACGGGCCAACAATACTTCACAACCTTTAGGGTTCCCGCTCACAAATAGTAGTAAATACTTTTAAACTAAATAAATAACTGCTGTCAAGTTCACTTACAGAAGCAGTATGCCATCTTTTCCAGAGCTGGGTTAACTAGGATATCCATTCCCATAAGCCATCATGTTGGTCGTTCACCTCCCACCCCCTTTTCTTTAAATCCAGGTATAACATCCAAACTTAGTTTTTATATCTGATTGGGAGTAGTTTCATGCTCTCCATTTGGTTGACCTGACGATCAAAATTTTATTCATTAATATGGATATTGTTCTTCCTATTCTCCATCTCATGCCCATACTTCTAACCACCCCCAGGATTTTCCTTTGCATTTTTCTCTCAAGTATGGTCAGTTTATTTGCATAGTATAAGGATTGGGCGAAATTTTCACCACAAAGTATTCTTACTGCAGAATGGTCAATGCATAGTATGTTTAGCTCTACTTACACTATGGAAAAAAAAAAAGCTAACTTTCCCACATCTTCCCATCTTCATCTTTTGCTTACCACCAGCACCACTGACATAGGAAATCTTAATAATGTAGTTTTGTCTCTGCACAGAAAAGATTCAATTTTGAACAGTCACCAATGAATACTGATTTTAAATGAGGGTCATTGGCAGCATATATTCGTCCAGTGGCTATTTCTGAACTTACGATACATATTTTTTATTCGGTATTCAAAGGCATAGAGCCGCCTACAAAACACAGCCAAGTTCCTATTCAGTCTTTAGGTTAGATCAGACTAAGCCACCTCTTGCATGAGTCTCAGCAAAATTTTATATGTGTATTGGAGCTGCATGTCTGGCAGAAAAACGGACAGTTACTTCAAAACCACAAAGAAGTGGGAGCCCAAAGAATTCCTTTCTGCAATTCAATAAACAAGAGGAAAGATGTACTGTTTGCTGGCTCAAAATAGACACTAATTTTACATCTGTCTCTGAGGCACAGCAAAAAGCCAACTAAAGAGCAGTAATAAATGTCCAAAAACAGCATCAGTATCCAAAACTCTCCCAGTAATCTTCAGAGGAATTAATTACAATTCTGTGTAACAGTTGCATTGGCAAAATGCACCCATAATTATATACAGGTACTGTACTGTATTACAGGGAAATTTGCCATGTGATACATGTTTACATGATAATTGATGGATAAGATAAAATTATTTGCATATGAAGTGCATATGAATAATTGGCAGGGCTCACCATTTTATGTGGAATCATATTAAAGTTTCATTTTCTCTAAAACAGTATGTGTAATATGGGGTTACCAAAGGGTATAAAGCTGATACTTAAATTTGCTTTATAGCAAATGGGCCTGGAAAGATATATCTGAATATGCATTACTAAAAACCTATATTTAAAAGGCTTCATAGTTTATCTGTAATAAGCATTATTTTCACTTCACCAGATTGCATTATATTAAATCCTCTCTACTCTTTTTTAAAGTAAATAATACTCTAAGTTGTATCACTATACCAATTAATTTTACAATCATGTACAAAAACAAATAATGGTTTCTCTTTATTGTCTATTGATAGAACTTTTTCCCTAGATTTTCATATTCTGGTGACATGTAACAGAATAGTAGCAAAACATGACATTTTTATAATGTCCATACCTGCAGGAAAATTTCAGCATTTGCAAAAATGGCCTATCATAGCATTTAAACATCACTGATAATTAGCTTGACATTTGAAATACCAGAACTGCTGTTTTGAGGATGCCCTATACAATGTTACCTAACTAACCCCTTTTCATACTTATATGCTTTCCCCACATTATTCTGTCAGTTTCAGGACAAATAAGATATCTTTTACTAATGCATTAACAGGCGAAAGAGCTGATATTAAGGGGCCATATTTCATCTTCACCAGAAGCAGAAGTTTTATTGATGTAAAGGAAAATTACATATGCAGATTATAGACAGTTAATTGCTAATAAGGATGTCAATAAAGATTTCCTATAACTCCACTCACGCTAAGTGTGCCAATAAGTCTTTCAATGTCATCATCAAACATTTATTAAATACCTGCAGAGTGGTAAATCCAGAGGATACACAAATATTCTATTCTCTCCTCAGAAAGCGTACCATCTATTTTGAGAAACCAACTCCTAAAACTATAGTACTAGAAGGAAACTTGAAGTCAACTCCTGCCATTACCAAGAAGTTGATACAGGCCCCCTTATCTGATCAAAGAACTGTCTCAGGACCTACAACCCATGGGTGGCAAAGGCAGAGCCAGAAAGCATATCTGCAGGCATCCAGCAGTCACACAAATATACATAATAATACAAATTCCCAGGGAGGGATGCAACCTAAATTTAAATGCCACATCATCAGAGTAAGGAAATGGAAATCCCTGGGACTTTGGGGGATTTTCATGCCACAAAATCGAGATTGTCACTTAATTTTAAATTGTTTTGATGATTGTTACTTTCATGGATCCCCTTAATTTGAGTTATAGAAGCCTACCAATTTGATCAATTATCAGAATCTAACAATACACCCATGTTTCCTGCAATAGTTGGGAAACAATAGAAATAAGAGGCAGCTCCAAGAATTACGAGCTTGAAGACTTGTCTTCTCACCCCAGTCCCAACATGTAAACCAGCTGTGTGACCTTGGCCTATCATCCAAGGAAACTTGGTGCAGATGCGTGAAAATAAAGGTAATGGGTTCCCTGTCTATGAGGTTGTCACAAGAGTCTATGTACATGCGCATGGGATGGTACTTTGTGAACTATAAAGCACTTGACATTAAAATGTATTGTGATGGCGACTGTTATAACCACTAAAATAATAAAGAAGGAGCCACTGTTTAGGCGTAATGTGTAGTAGCTACAGGTGGGAAGGCAAGATGGGATTGTGTGCCAGTCACAATGCTGGTACTGGTCTTTCATTTTAAAATCCATCTGTAAAAGACCATGATGGTCGAGAGCATGTCAGATGTTTCAGCTAATAGGTGATAGTGACATGTATCCTCATTAAAAAAAAAAAAAAGTTTCTTCTTAAAGTTTAAAAGTTTTTTGGAATTTCATGAGTCATTTGGTTTCCTAAATCCCTTATGCTGAGATCCTTGGAGATCATTTAGATTTGACTCAATGGATTAAAGGTCTAGTTACCATCTTAAAGTGTCTTTATGTGTTAAGTGTTGCAGGGGACATCCAGAGACTCTTCACCTGAACTGTGGCCCTTTACTAATCCCTATACCTCCTGAGGTTTGATTTTCAGGTACTGTACTAAAGACTGGATGGGCTCATTTTTGAGAAATTCTATCCAGTAACTTGCTTTTCGAGGGAAGATCTATCATCAATAGCCTTCTTAATCACAGTTAACTTACATTTAGGTAGGGAAAGATCAGAGGGCTAAATTCAGGTTTAATTTCTCATTTGATAATGGGGATCTAGTAACAGGTACAATAAGATACAGACAAATCCTGAGATTTCCTTCAGTTTGAGCATGTGTTGCCAAATTGAATGTGCCTTAATTTTCCAACTTAAAAAATGGGACTAACTTTATCACTTGGAGATTCAAGATTAGCTAATGCTAAGGAGAAAGGGGCATCCCAGTTTGAAATGTTCCCATGGAATGTGCCTGTCAGTACAAAACACTTTTAGAAAAGAACTACTATTAACATGCTACAGCTAGCCTTCACACAAACTAGCTTGGTCACTTTAATTTTTCATCCCAGGAACATTCAAAGGCATTAAACCGCATTATAAATTAATGAGTTGTAAAATGTCAGCTGATAAAACAAAAGCAGTTTTGAGTATAGGGATAAAAATGTTTCCATTTCAGATTAGCTATGTAAAAAATATGCATATTAAGTGAAATGAGAGAGGAATTTCTACAATGCCATGGTTCCAGTGGAGAGGCATCAGGTCTGAGACTCCTCCAACTTCCTAATACTGGAGCATCTTAGGAAGATGGCAGCCACTCATCCCTTGTAGACATGCTAGAAACTTTCCTGTTCCTGGAGGAGCTTGCCAGTGCCAGTGCCAGTACAGTGAAATAAAAAGGTTAAAATTTCCATAAATTTGCCCAGGCTCTGTATAAGCTCCCACATGTAGGTACCAACCTCTCAGTCATGTCATTTTTCCTTCCACACCTCTTCCTTAATACAGAAAATATAAAAATAATGGCAAATAGGAACAAAAGTTAGACCCCCCTCCCCCCAAATTATGATTAAAGCAAACATTGGTTAAAAAATTAAAAACAGTAAATGCAGTTATCATTCAAGAATATGCCTTATTCCTATGTCACAATGTTTCATGTGAAATGTATGCTTCACCAAAGACTTAGTATATGTTTTTTTTTTTTTACAAAAGTAAATAAATTAGGGTTTTCTGTTTATCTAGGTCTCAGAATGGTTTTATTACCTTACTTAACTCCTATCAAAGAAAACAAGTCACTGTAGTAATGCTTCATACACACATGCACCCTGCCTCTCCATGCAGTCAGTAAGTTTTTGTAGCTGTCATTCCTATTCCTTTTTTTTTTAAAAAAAAAAAGATTTATTTATTTATGCACACAAGAACTGGCATACAGGCCAGAGGTGTGAGGGTAAGAGGATTCACCAGAGACAGAGTGGGGAGCAGAACAGGCAGACTGACTGAAATACAGTGCTGAGGGGAGCAGCGGGCGAGGCAGAAAGAGAGGTGTGCTGCACCATGTGGGTTGCTCCCTGACCTGGGATCAAACTCATGCTGCAGAGGCTGTGGATAGCTTCATAGTGCTGTGCTTACCCCCTTGAGCCACCAGGGAGGCCCTGCCATTCCTATTCTTTAGAAATTTTCTCAGCTTCACTTTCTGTCTACATCTATATTTTGCTTACTCTCTGAGAACATAACACTTCGTTAATCTGTGCTCCATAACAAAAGTCAGTAATTCCCTTTACTGGCTACAAAAGTCTAGCGGCACCATCATCAGCAAGCACAGCGTCATGCCATACTGAGGGTAGACCCCCAAACAACTGCTATACATAAATATTTTTATATGCATTGTACATCTATTTGCCAACAATTCCACAAGGCTCTATTAAACAAATCAAGTGAATATACATCTCCCAACAATATGTCACAAGGAAAAAAGATTTTGGAAGACTCTCTAATTATTGGAATCCATGATCATTCAGCAACTTGCTTTATATCAGCCATCAAAAGAAAGCATCAAGAGGCTACACAGAAAAAGTACGCTTATTATTATGCCTAAAGGATATTCAAGAGGAATGTGAAAATAACTGTAATTTATTTAGGACCTGGAAGTATGAAATAATAAGCTTCTGAGCCATCAAAATTGTTTTGGTATTTTTTTATCTGACATGAGGGCAGACCTTGTCTAGCTTTAAGTTTTATAGTAATAAGACCTTGGAAATAAAACCTTGAATAAACTGAATATAAAGAAAGGGGAAATGTGTCCTTGTGTAAATAGATATTGTGTCTATCACCTTCCTCTGAAAAGGTTACACAACTTTCAAAGCCCATAAAAGGTGCAAAGTCAGTAACGGCCAGGGTATGAAGGAATGTTTTGCAAAAAATAAACACGAAGTAGAAAAACTATAACATTTTTCTCTTATTGTTTTACAGTTGACCCACCCCGAAGCCTCATCCAAAACTGTATATTTTTTTTCTAAGCTATAGATACTAACTTGAAATATACCACTAGCTTTTGTAGGCTTATGAAATTAAACCACCTCCCCCACAAACCTTAACACGAACCCATACTTTCTTCTGAAGTAGCAAGAGCTTGTCTCTTAAAGAAATATTTTTCCCACAAAAGACTTTCCATGTTTTCATGAAAAAGGAGACTGTAGTTTTAGCCTATCCATAAAAGTAGTTGTTTTCAAAAATTTGTCAGCCCGACAGACCTATTTGGTGACTTTCTTGGTTTCTGCAGTTTACTGATGTCAATAATAATTCTTGGGTCTGAGTAATGTTACATGGACATACTGCAACGCTTCTAGCCCATCAGCTGAAATAATGGAAAAGAACAGCTCTTGCAGAGGAAAACAATTCACTTTCAGGCAGCAAGGGGTGTGGATCACCTTATTAGGTATTAGTGAGTGGGGGGAAGTGAAATCATTGAGAGGGAAATGAAGCGTCACAGGTCTTAAAAGAGGCATGGCTCAACATAAGGCAGTTGGAGAAGACTTAGCAAGGTAGAGATTTCATCAGTAGCTTTCTCCTGACCACTCTAGTTTAAAGTACTGGTCATTACAAACTTGATCACACGCAAACCATTCTAATCTCGGTGAATCTTGCCTCTCCACAGAAACGCCTGAAAGGGGATCATGCAATTGAATGCAATTCCTTCTTTTTCTCTAAT
>NC_140073.1:87791882-87796882 GCF_964194135.1 Talpa europaea
GGTGAGCAACACATTCCAAGTACTTATGGTGCTCTCATTAGATCCCATGCATCAGCTCCTTTATTTGTTTTTCATTTTTTTCAAATTATCTTTATTGAGGGAAAGTTGGTTTGCGTTGTTGTATCTTTGGGGGTTATTGGCTGAAACCTCTACTAATTTTCATTCTCACACCATGCCCACCACCACTGCCCTAATATTCTTCCACCATGTTTCGGAGGGCTGCCACCCCCTTCCCCCACTACTCTCATCTGTGCCACCTTCACCTCCCCTTCTGGTTGCTTCAGTTTTGTGGTCAGATGTTAAGACTTTATCATTGGGTTGGTTTTGACTGACGCTTAATTTTATTTCTCAATATTCCATATAGAAGTGAGACCACCCAATATTTGTTTCTCCTTTTGACTTAGTTCGCTTACCATTATCCACTCATTTTCCCAAACAGGTCTTATGTCAGGGGTCAAAGGATATTAAAATTTCCTTCCCGTCTCTAGACCCTCCTCTCCCTTTAACCAACATAGTTAGCAAACAATTTTGCTGCTCAGTTAACAGGGAAAGAGACATATTTTGTCCTCAGGATTCTTTTGCAGAATATGTTACATGTATATCTATCTTCAGCGAGGCTGACTCTGTATATCAATATTTAGCCAGTACCCAGTGTGCTTTACTATGGATATCCCTAGATCCCAGGGTATTTTGGTGATCATTAATCAATCTACTCTCAATTTTATTTCTCTCAAACACTTCCACATATGAGCTTGTTTGGTGACTCACAGCAAAGATTAAGGATTAAATTTAATAACTAAATTTCAGAAAACTGGTTTTAAAGTTTGATTAAAGTTGAAGCACTTTGGGGTTTACAAGTTATCATACTTCTCTAAATGTCACATCCTAAGTTCTTCAGGCCCTTGTTATGTTTTACATGCACGTATCCACACCCCCCAACACACCCCCTGCCGTTGCATTTGTTAGTAAAATACCTAACCTTACCAAGAAGTGAGCAGTGAGTGTTGCCTTCTCCTGCCTTATGCAATAGTAACCGTGGAAATATGACTTAGATATTAAATGAGTAGTTTATGAAAAAAGGGAGAAAATTTATATAACTGGCTCTTTTGTCTATAAAATACATTACGGTATTTATTACACATCTAACATACATATGTGTTCCTTCTTTGATCACTGGATTTTATTTATGACATTCAATTATGCCCTACATTTTTTATTACTAATCTTTCCCACATCCCCAAGTTTTTCCCATTTTTTTCTGCATAGTAGCATACTTTTTATTAGAAAAGAACACACTTTTCCCACAACTCTCAATTCTTCTTCCCATCTATGTTAAATTAAAGATAAAGTAATGAGCCATAAAAAATGCACCAGACCACTTGGACATGCTGAGACCATTTTATCCCTTGAAGCATGGTGACCCTTAACTAGTGGCTGAGTAAGGGATTCCAGGTCTACATGCCTTTCTGATGGGCCCATTTGGCCTCCCTAATGGGACAATTCCAGAAAGGAAGAGAAAAGAGAGGAAGCAACCTTGTACTAGAAGCTAGAAAAACTCAAAATGTGAATGCCCCTATTTCTCTGAGTGCGTAAGTTTAAATTCTAGCTCCCCTACTACTAACTTGAAACTTATTATCAAGGTATTTAACCTACTTCAGTATCTCCATCTATTGAATGAGGGATAACCACACTATCTCCTTGGGTGGCATGAAATTAGATAAGTCCAAACATGTAAAGCACCTAGCACTTGCACATAGTGAGTGCTCAATAAGTGCTAGAATTATTATTACTTTCTGCTAAATTCAAGAACAGTTTCAGATGACAGTGGGCTCTGTGTATTTCTAACCTATAATGATTTCTGCCCAGGCTTAGGATAATTTGCAGATAGTCACCCTCAGTTACTATGATTTTATTCTTTAAGTTTGACAAAGAGTAATGGAGGGCACTGAAATTTCATAAAACATACAACTTAGAAGTTTGGAGGCACCTGCTGTGGAAAAGGGGCTTCCTAGATCCTAAACTAGGTAGACATCTACAACCTTATAAAGTAGCAGTAGAATTTCATTTTGCAGAAGAAGCAGCTAAAAGTTCAAAATGAAGAGGGACTTATTGGAAGTTCATGCAGTTAAGTGGTGAAATTGAGTTTTCCATCTTTCATCTGTCTGACCTCAAAATGCAACCTCTCTCTGAATGCTACATCACACTTTTCAAAACCGTGCACGCAAGGTACATGCTAAAAAGAGATTTTATGGGTTTTGACATTTATGTTGCACACATTCAAAAGAGATAAAAATAGACTCCATGCTGCTGATATAATTACTAGAGGCTATAAAAGCCATGCAAAAATCTGGAGGGGGGCATGGGAATAGTCGGAGAAGAACATAAACAAGGGAGCAGTGACACAAACTAGGGCAACATACTGTCCTTAATTCCTTCACGGAACTCCCACAGTCCTGGTAGAGTTCCACCATGTAAGATCAAGCCTTCATTTTGAACTTGGAAATCTCCCCATTTGCAGGCTGTGGCAATGCCAGCAAGCCACAGGTGGGCACCACATGAGCAGGTGAGAAATGCAGCTAGCAAGGGAAGGATGAGGATTTGGTACCCCTAAAAGAGCACATCAATCCTAATTATCCTGCCTGGGTGTGCTGCTTATGTCGTGCTTCGGTATTTATTTTTTAATCAGGCGGTTTAGGAGAGTTTTAGACAAACGAACATCCATGCCTTAGAAATTCCAGAGGAGAAAAGTTAAGCAACACCAGGAAGAGAACCTGGCTGAGCTCTCGGGCCGCCTGTGCTGTGGAAAGGCAGCTACTACGCTAAGCTGGCATCGTTGCCCGTGGCCGGCCGACAGCATCTCTGCTGCAAGTTGAGAGAAACCTGAAAATGAATTCTGCACTTGCACCTCAGAAAGAAGCAGGCTGGAGAGGAAACAGGGTTTGGAAGTCTGAGAATCTGAACACAGAAGACAGGGAGGGCTATTCAGGAAAATGTGCTCATTTATTTTCTGCTGGCTCCTTGCTCACTGTCATTCTCATTTTTTTAATACAAACTGAAACTCATACTAACACAACATCCTAAATGACAAACTGAAAGCAACAGCAGCTCCCCCTTCCACTCCAGCAACACCATCATCTAACAAACAACAATGCTAATGTACCCCCACCAATGCCTATAGTGAATACTTCTTTAGAAACCCAAATGCTTGCTTAACTTGGCTTTTATGTTGGGAGCTAGACAGTGGGTAGTGGCTAAAATTCATACCCAGCTGGACTCAGTGCAAGGTGAAGTTGGGGTTGGAAACTTTGTATCTTCCCTTCCGGTTGGATTAGAACAAAGGTGGATGCCTTGACACTGGACTGGTGGCTGTTTTGAGAGCTTGGCCTTGATTTTGACTAGTCATGTGATCATGTCCTTCGGCAAACAGTGACCATGAAGGCAAATTCATCATTCTTGAGGAAAAGGGCAAAAACTGGGATGAAATGATATGCTAAAGGTTACAAACTGAGTCAGGGGCAGCATAAGCATTAAAATACGCAGTCCTTGAAATACCCAGTTTAGTATGGAACCTATATAAGGCAGATCCAGAGGAGTTGCCAAACTTTTGCAATGCTTTAGGAAAGGGTACGTGACTTTTGGCATTTCGGACATGTAGTCTTTCTGATCAGTTATTTTGGGATGCCATGGAATAAACCTGAATATTAAACTGTTGTATTTATTTTAGCAATTCCAATAGGAAATAGATGCTAATTTTACACTCAAATCTTTAAAATCTGAGCTGTAAAAGGAGGCGTGTCATTTACACTGTGAAATATTTATTCAAAGAATATGAAAACACAAATTCAATAACATGTGTGCACACTGTGTTGATAGCAGAGTTATTCACAATAGTTAAGCCATGGAAACAATCTATATGCCCATCGATAGATGATGAGATGAAGACATTATGGCATATATACTAAATGGAATACTAGTAAGCTATTAAAAAGATGAAACCTTGCCTTCTATGATGGCAGTGAGGTAATTATGTAAGTAAAATAAGTCAGAAAATGAAAGACAAATACTGGATAGTTTCTCTTATATGTGGACTATAAATAACCAAAACAAATGAACTAACAAAACACACAAAAAAATAACTCCTAAGTTCACATAGAAACATGGTGGTTACCAGAGAGTAAAGGGAAAGGGATGGGAGGAGAGGGTTGATGGGTCAATTTGATAATGTCAATGGCACTAGGACTTTGGCAGTGGGTTTGGTGAGGCATATGCACATATTAAGGTGTGAATCTCTGTTTCTAAAATTTAAGAATATTATAGACCAATGGTGAATCAATCAAATTTTATTTTTTTAAAAAGAATTGTATCATTTTAAATTTTATCTTACTTACAGGTAGTATTTCTGGATCTCTGAAGTGGAGGTGTGGTTTTAGGAAGTGGGAGTGGGGGTTTTGTGGAAAAGTAAGAGATTTGGAAAAAGCACAGAGAGAAAGGACATCTGAAAGAAAACACATTTAAATCTGTTACTACACATGAAATCATATTTCTGGCACTTTGCAGAGGTCTTATAGAAGCTGTTAGTTCCAATATAGAAATACTAGAGCAAGTAGATTGTTGTTAAATTTAAATCTACTTAGGAAATAATAGTCCATCTACATTCCTTGTAAGAGTCTCTCAGGTAAATTTGGCAAAAAAAAAAGTTGATTGGAGAAAAGATTTTTCTAATATGAATTCACTGTTTCCAGTGCAAATGCAATTTGTATTAGGAAAAAAGTATCCACAAGGAAGCTACACATTTTATTGACTTTGTATCTCTTGAGATGGTAATTTAAAGATACTATTGGACTTCATTAAGGAAAAGTAGTATTTAGTATCTTAGACAAGTATAGAAATGATTTGAAGGTATACTAGATTACAACTTGGACATTTTGTTATTTCCATGGATCAATATTTACATTTTAAAGCTTGGAAATCTTTAAGGATAAGCATCTTGAAGAATGTAA
>NC_140073.1:90389007-90602167 GCF_964194135.1 Talpa europaea
AAAAATCTAACGACTGCCACTTATCAGCAATTTAGCTTTGGGCATGAACTTTAATGTCTTTAAGACTTGGTCTTCTCACCTATAAGATGCAGGTAGGAATCCCCACCTTGCTGAGGTGAAGCATAAAATGAAATGAAATAATGCATTTAAAGTGCCAGAAACAATGTCTGAGCATAGGGGTTTCCTTTTTTCCCTTCAAACACTCCAATATCAAAGTGGGGAAAGACCAGAAAAAATAATTTTATACTGGAGGAAATACAGTCAGGAAACAATCTCACTAGCTACCCAAAAAATGCAGATTGAGAGATACCTTACATGATTACAGAAGAAAAATTAAGAAAAAAATGATATTGTTTTACCATTGTTGATAAGGACTAGACTTCTCTACTAGCACAGCTCAAACTGGGAAGTCCATTTGATAATAGCCTTAAAGACACAAACTGCTCATCTCCTTTGGACCAATATTTCTTATCCTACAGATTTCTTTTATGGAAACCACCTGTCAGAAAAACAAAAAATTTCACTGCCACAGATTCTTATAATGAAAACATATAGGAAAAATTTTGTGGCTAACATAAGATTAATAAGTAATTTAATTATATAAGGGAAAAAGCAAGAAAAGCATAACATATTTTATGTTATGATTTTATGTGTGCATATAAACAAGGAAAGTATTGTATTGGGGTGATTTTTGCTCCACTTTGATTTCATGTATTATTGTTTTAGCATTGCTTATACAATTATTCTTCTTCTAAAAAATAACATTATTCCCATTTTCACTGTCTTTTGACTGTTTCTCACCTCGATTAGATCAGGTACTTACAGATCACTTCTTAATATCTCTTCTCTCACTGTTTCTCCCCCCACTGTAGGAACAACAATCACTCTCTAGGTGCTTTCTCATTTGTCCCAGGCATTATGCCACAACATTTTTTTTTTTATTATTTTTTTAAAATAAATTTTATTTTTATATTTCCCATACAATTGCAACCCCCTTATTTTCACCCCAATCCCTCCCCTCCCGCCCCCTCCCCCCATAGAGTGTCTCTGGTTCATAGTTTTTTGTTGATTTTGATTTTCACTTTCTTATAGTTATTCATTTCCTGGTCCCTTATTTAAGTTTTCTAGATTCCTGCTATGAGTGAGACCATCCGGTATTTTTCTTTTTCTTTCTGGCTTATTTCGCTGAGCATGATCCCTTCCAGCACCATCCATGTTGCTGCAAATTGCATGTGCTTATCTTTTTTGAATGCTGAGTAATATTCCATGGTGTATATGTACCACATCTTCTTGATCCAGTCATCTATTTTTGGGCATTTGGGTTGTTTCCAAAGCCTAGCTATTGTAAATTGTGCTGCTATAAACATAGGGGTGCAGGTGCTCTTTGAATTGATGTTTCTGTGTCCTTTGGGTAAATACCTAGGAGTGGAATTGCTGGATCATATGGAAGTTCTATGTATAGTAGGTCCAGAAATCTCCACACAGCTCTCCATAGTGGTTGGACCAGTTTGCACTCCCACCAACAGTGCAGGAGAGTTCCTTTTTTTCCACATCCTCGCCAACATTTGTTGTTGCTAGTTTTTTTAATATGTGCCATTCTCACTGGTGTAAGATGGTATCTCATGGTAGTTTTGATTTGCATTTCCCTGATTACAAGTGATGTTGAACATTTGTTCATATGCCTGTTGGCCATTTGCATTTCCTCTTCAGAGAAGTTTCTCTTTAGCTCTTCTGCCCATTTTTTGACTGGATTATTTTCTTTGTTGTTGTTGAGTCTCATCAGCTCTTTGCAGATTTTTGTGATCAGTCCTTTATCATTAGTGTATACCACAACATTTTAAATAAATTTTTGTCTTATATAAAATTCTCACATCCACCCCATGAGGAATGTATAACAAGGATCTTCATTATTCAGACAAGGAATGTGAGGCTTAATGCCCCTCTCTAAAACTTGGGAGTCCCCTGTGCTCTAGGATCTTAAGTAGAACCTATATTTATCCAATCTAAATTTAAATATAGATTTGTAGCTTATAAAATTTGTTAGTTTTAACTAAAAGTAAGTATTTAGAGTTTACCGTGTTGTTTCTATAGAGGCAAAAATAGAGGTCTACTAAAATAAGGTCCACTTCAGACTAAAGGCCAGAGAGATTCCAACAACTATTCTTATCCCTTGAATCCATAATCTTTATAATTTTTCTTATTCAGCCATCTGTACTGTCCAACCAAAGGGAATATGGCAGATAATTTAAACGTACTTCTGAGTGCGTTAGTATTTCATAAATATACACTGGTAGATTTTATGACTACAAAGACCTGTTCAAACCCAGGGCAGGATTGTGAAGTCAGTTTTCAAAGCCCTGAACTTCATGTCTCTTCATTTCTCTGCTTATTTTTTCCACTAATTTTGTTCTACTTCAACCCTTACTAATGCTTATTATCTACATGCTCTAGTCCTCAACCCACAGTTAGAAAAATGGTATTACATTTTTTAAAAGGATATATTAAACTTGTAAGTGTTCATGTGTGACTTCTTTTGAGATTGCTATCACTTGAACTGGAAAGTTCACATAAAGGAAAGAAATCCCTAATTGTGAAATGTTAGATTCTCAGATATTAGTCACTGAAGAAAGAAATAGCTAGAGAGAGGCAATACTCAATAAATCCTTTGATGGATAGTTGAAATAAGTGTCCTACTTTATTGACAAAAGACACAATAGATGTTCTTTCACATGCATGCATTAAATCACTTTTTTTCAAGCCACAAACAAATATAGTACCCACTATATTTTGGGTATCTTTAATATAAATAGTTGTGGATTATTTTTTTCACCTTGTTTGAACATTCATTCTTAAATTAAAAATTAAAAAAACTGCACTAGGAAGCTTTCTCATTATGAGATACAGGCAAATCAAACTAATAGATTAAAAGTTTCCTTGACTGTATAATATCAGTGAAAGATAATTACATCTATGCAAACAGGGTGATACAACAGATGAAAACAGCCTTAATACATAAAAACGGACGTTTGCCAAAGTCATTAAGGTCTCCAGATTGATTAAATTTGACATCTGTCTAACTTACTAGGACTGATCTTAAGGAATTCAACTCATTTTTCTTTATTCATTGTTGCTTCAGTTGGACATTGTTCACAGCTTTAATAGTGTCAGACTAGATAAGAGGAATTGGCCTTTTCACCTTCAACCGTAGGGTTTCCTGGTATGTAGATTCAGGTTACTAAAAAAAAAAAAAAGGCACTTTTAAAATTTGCTCTCTCTGAAGAAAATTTTTCCTGAATTCAGTTTTGTACCTTAATGGGAAATGCAGATTTTGACCAGAAGAGTAGTCAACTGCATGGAATAAGAAATATTTTTGGACTAAAGAGGTTTACCTGGACAGAATGGCATTCCCATTTCTAGCAAAGGATGAACTAGTCAAGGTGTATTTCAGTTATCTGGAGACAACAATCTGCTTAACAAGATGGGCAGTGATTGAACATCATGCTACACTAGCAGAACATTCCATACCAGTGGAAGCCAGCACTCCTCCCAGGGGGTCAGGGCATGCAGCAGATATCCTAATTATCCACAGCCAGCTGAAACCATATACACTGTAGATTTTCCACTGACTTCTTGTGAGAGACACAGAGAAGTCCCCAATGAACCCAAGCAGTAGTAGGATCTGCAATGTCAACATCCAAATACTATGGAGTCCCATGTTAAACAGGGTATCAGTCTAGTGCCCCATAGTCCATACTGGGACCTCACCCTCACTACCCTCAAAACCTTAACTTAGGAAGTAAGTCCTGGAATAAGACTAGAATAGATAATCATAAGCTGATCTGGAAAGATAAAATAAGAACCCTAGCTTCTCACATAAAATTTCTATTATATTAGGACATTTCCATCTAGTGACCCTGCAGAAAGCTAAATGTCACAGTATACTATGTTTCTCAAATTCTCTGAACCAGGAACATCTAATTAGTAATCTGAATTCGCTTGCCTGCAAACAGATTTATATTGAGCCTGCTGTCACAGCACCATAGGATCTGATCCTTGTTTTCCTCTCCAGCCTCACCTCTCTTCTCTCTTCCTCTGGTTGGGAGTCCAGGCCTCTACTGTGCTTGCTAAATACACCAAGACAACTCTTGGGAGACAATCACAGAGCTGTGACAGATTAGGAGCAAAAGTACTCACACTCCAGCACTTTTGTTCTTCTTTGCTTGGGTTCTGCCTACTCATCCTTCAAAATGCTGTTCCTCAGTAAGCCTCCCAAACCTGTGTGTATTTAGGTTTCTTCTGTGATTCCCATCATGCCCCATGCAAACTCCTGAGTATCTCTCATGTTTATGGTAGTCATAATGTTAACTTGTTAGTCCACCCTGTGGGATTATACTTGAAAACTGTTTTTGTTACAGCTACTCAGTCCCAAGTACAAGTACTCATGTCTGATTCACACTGAGGGCTCAAAAACTGTTGAATGAATGGATGGATGGGGGAATAAATAACAAAAGAATCCTGATCTTTTTGCCTATTACATTCATTTCCCTCTTCTTTTATCCAGTTACTGAAACATTCCCTATCTCATAGACAAGCAGGTCAGGACCATATTAGAAAAGCAGAAAACATTAAAACAATGTAAATATGAGTAGAGTTCTAAAATTGAATTGTGATGGTTGCACAATTTGATTTTGTAAATTTAGTAAAAATTATTGAAGTGCATGAGTGAATTTTATAGAATGCAAGTTATACTCCCTAATAGCCTTTTAAAAAAATGAATAAGTAAATGTTTATTTCTTATAAAAGGTAAATAATAAGAGCGAATTCAAGATGGAAAGTCATTTAAAAGGTGGTGTGATTGGGGAGAAAAGTAACTATGAAAATTCCTCACTGATTTTTTTGTTGTTGTTCGTGAATTTGCTTTTCATTTGGACAAGATATTGCTAGGAACTTTGCATTAAACATTTGTCATGAGAATGTGAGAGTTCACAAGCTAAGACTGGCCAATTTCCAAATTGGCCAAAAGGGAGCTGCCCAATTTCAGACTTTCATTCAGAGTTTGAAAAAACAACAAATTTATTTTATTAATGCCACTTTTATTCAATTAATGAGTTGAGATCTAATTAAGTCATTTAAGCCTATAAAATGTGTTGACAGTAAATGTAAAATGTTAAATTTTTGCAATGAAACTTTATTAACTTAATTTTTGTAGTTTGCTCTTTCTAAGCAAATAAAGTGTTATCTGTTTTTAATCAGCTTTACTGCTTCTTCATCTTTATTAAAGTTTTCTGAGAGGTGTGCCAGGTCTTGTCTGCTAGGTTGCAAATTAAGTGATTCCTTCATATGGTCTCTAACATCTAAGTTTTACATGAAAGTATCCTTGTTTTCCTTTTAAGTTATTTAGTATCTTACATTCAGAAGGGCTCTATTTTAAATAGATAGACTTTTATCAATAATGCTAAATGCTTTCATCTACCAAAATCACGTTGAAAATGCCTTTTCAACCTCATTTTTATGACACTGCCACCTTTTTTGATAGAATTTATTATTAAGAAAGGAAATCACACCACCACAGTAACTTCAGACCTCTCTTCTTTGTAGAGATAGCCTGGGGTATAAATTCAACTCACAAATAATTCTTTTCATTATCTGCCTGTTAAAACATAGAATAAAAGTTAAAGACAATGAATTCCTGTTGAAAACATCAAAGTGAAATATACTTCTTGACAGACATTTAATAAAATCAGATATGAAGAACAGGAAGGCTAAGTTGTTATAAACATCAGTTGGCATGTCTTGCAGTTCTTGGTGGTCTAAGATCACCGCTTTAAATTTCAAAGGATTTGAATAAAGACAGCTTCACACTTGCTCTCAAGTCTTCATATCTGAAAGAATCCTTTTACAGATCTACAATGGTCCGATTTGATATTTATCACAGTGTCGTCATGGTCTTGAAAGAAATCTGTGATTTACATTTGTAGCCATATTTCCATGAGTCTATCTTTTTATTGAGTGGGGGAAGGAAGTGAGGGACATGTAGATCATTCACAGCTGTCCTTGTCAAGCAGTTGCTTTTTATTTGTGACTATTGTTGGATTCAACACTACCCTGGCATTTCCATACTTGTTATTAGTAGGTTTTTGTTGTTGTTGTTGTTGTTGTACTGATAAAAAGTATGCATTGCATTCTTTCTAAACTATGTGTCACTTTGTTGTGATTGTTATTTCTGGCAATTTAATAGTCTGTGAACAGGAAAGCTTTGAAATGACTGTCCTCTGTCCTTTGGCATAAACCAATTACCAGGATTTAAACTTACCTGACAAAAACTGTGGTGACAGATTTGAGAACAAAGTGGTTTTAAATTGTTATTTTAGAATAGTTAACCTTTCCTGTTTTCTATAACTAGATGTTTTCAAGTACAGTATGTGATTGTGAAAATAGCATCAGTTTTTCATATTTTCCTTGATAAAAAAATGTGCTTTCAGACTTTCCTGTGCCCTTCAGTGATGAGAAATAGCGTACATTTATTTAAATAAACTATCTCCAATTGTTACAATAGAGAGATGCATGAAAACTTCAGAGTCAAGATTGATTCCTAAAAATAGAATTTGACTCTTGAGGAAACCTGTGCAATATTTTTTTTATCAAGTTTTCTTTAAGGAAAGAACTAAAAGTAGAAATAATTTTTCTCAACTTAAAACTATATCTGAGAGATATGCAAAAGCAGGGTTAGAATGTGATATTCCCAGGTTTCCCTACAAAAGAGTGTTTTGTTAGCTGTGAACTATTATTATTCATGATGCACCTATAAGAAGAATTCTATGTTCTACTTAGTAGCAAGAAAACAGAGACAAAACCTAGTTTGTGCTTATCAGCCAAGCTGTCAGAAGCAGCTCCTGGTCAATTTGACACAGTAACAAAAGTAGCCAAATTCCTTTCCAACCACATATTGCACAAAAGTTGACATCACTTTCCCAAATCATGAAAGAATTGAAACACTAAAAGATATGTCTGGCTAATAGGAGATGAAGTAAAATAATGAAAAGCACTTTTCTGTGCTTATTCTCAAACAGGCCATAAATATTTACATCCCATTATAAAGCTCCTTAACAGCTCCGTGAGACTGAATGCAATAGCACTTAACACAGTATAACTCCAAACACTTTATAATTCCAAGGGACTTTATAACTATACCTTATAGAGTTTACCATGTCAGAAAACTTGTGAGTTGACTGGTTAATGTTCTTTGTTTAAAAAAAAAAAAACATGCAAAAGAAACACTATATGCACTATGTGGACAGTATTTATAAAAATAACATCTATATTTTCTATGCAGTTTTATCCAAAAGGCTATATGAGCCCTCAAGGAATCAAACAAAGGGACTAGGTTTATTTCCTGAGGGTTATTGCATTACTTATCCACACATCCTATAAAAAGGAGTATGTGTGTGTTTAAAGCAAAGCACCTTATGTCTCGTGAAACTTAAAAGGTACATTATGGCTCACCATGCATTTTCTTGTTATTTTCCTTACTTGATCATCATAACAAACCTTTGAGGTAAGTAAAAGGAACTGGAAAGAAAGGAGTGCAGGAGGGAAACAATGGATATCTATTGAGTACCTCCTGTGTAGCAAACACCATGGGAATGCAAACCTAAGCATTAGTTGTATTCTGAAAGTCATGTTTCCATTTATAATATTGCAAATAAGGTTCAGAAAGATTAATTGTCTTGAGCAATGTCATAATAGTAATAATTGGCAGAACTGGGATTGACCCCATGTTTACTCCAAAGAGAAAATTGTCTTTCCCCTCTATTCAAGTGAAAATCAATATTGACTCTTAAATAATCCTGAGATTGTGGTCCTCTTAATACTTTTTTTAAATGGCCTCTTTTATAAAGAGGTAGTTTTTTAAAAAATGTAATTGTGCTTAGAAGTACACTATTTTTGCAAAATAAAACATTGGGAAGCCATTTTAAACTCCCATATTTCTTTTTAACTTCACAAGTCTGTGAAATACAGAATTCCACAAGCCCTAGTATACAATGAGCTACTGCATACCTGTTCAGAATGATCACAAACTAGTGTCCTCTACATGTGTAGACAAATAGGATGGGGAAGACAGGCAAATTCTCTTTCAATTCATGAATGACATGTGAATGATTCACCAGTGAATAAGCAAAGGAACTCTTTCAACCAATTTACTACTGACCCAGTTACCTATGCATATAATACTCATAATATAGACTCTTCCTAGAAAACACTCCCTCAAGGAATTACCAAAATGCCTTTCTTTACTTTTTATCTCTTAGTCTAAATGGATCACAAACTGCATTCCTTAGACCCCATGATTTCTGTTGAGGCAGCTTAGGAGCCATTAAAATGTAATGGAGGGGACAAAATGAGAGTGAATTTCACACATATCAGCAATATTTTTTGCTAATTTAAATACAAAGTTTGCATTTTATGATTTATTTTTAAAAAGACCTTTGTATATATAAACACATATATGAATTAGATAGACAGATAGATAGCAATTAATACTTAAAAACAACCAATCTTAGCCTAGTGTTTATCAGTCTGAGGTTTAAAAGTAACCTCCACCTGCCAAGAAATCTATAAACCTAGTAAAAAGATCTGAAGAAACTACTTTTAATATTTTTAATATTATAATAGCAGTTATTTCAGTATAATGCATTAACTTTTTAAGAAAGGATACTTGTGTTTGAATGTTTGGTGAACTTCTGCTTTAGAGAAAGTAAATACATGATTTATATCTCAAGAAAGTTAGTACATCAATTACATAGGTCTTTGATAACAAAAAAGGATAAAGGGATTAATTAACACTTTAAATAAGGAAGTTAATTTGAAAGATCAAAATGATTCTAACTGCAGAATCTATAATGAGAGAAAGACCATTAAAAAGTTGGAAGATTTTTTTCTTTTCTTTCTCTATCAGGTTTATTCAATTATTATTATTATTTTATTTTACTTTTAAAACAGTTTTACTGACATACAATAGGCTGCTCATATTGGAAGCATTGGGAAGCCTATATGAGACTCCCATATTTCCAGGAAGTTTTGAAAAATGCATATATACCTGTGGAAGGAGCACCACTATTGAGAGAATGGGTATATCCTTCACCTTATAAGTATCCTCATGGATCTTTATAAGTCTTCTACTTGGCCCAAACCCCACCTTTTCTCTAGATCCTCACTAAAGTCCAAAAATTCTATTTGGTATGAAAACTGACAACTGGAGAGTCTTCTGACAAAGGCCCAGAGGTAACATTTGGCAGAGGTAGGAACGTACATCTGTGCTCTCTCTACTTACACTCACTTGTCTAAAGACTGGTGGAAATTTTCCCTTTTGGAGAAGTAATGGAGCTTCTGATGGTGCTGGTTAGCTGTTAAATGAGACTGATGAATTTGTGTTAACAGCACCAACAGTAACTATACCACTTGACAGAAATGTAATGAGTATCAGAAGCCATACAAGAAGAACAAGGTAAAAATCATTATGCTAAGGTCTCACAGATCACCATCAAGTTTTCTGTCAACAATAGAAGAAATCTTTTCCATCATGGCCAGGTAAATGCTGCTGACTCTCCAAACTTGAATTCTAAATATGACATCACGATTCAAGATTTGAAAGGATTTTTGAAGTGTTTCCCTTTCAGAAAAGAAGGAAATTCACATTTTTCAACTTCCTACTATGTGAATTAATTTTCATGATTTAATTTTCATGAAGTTTAATATTGTAATAATTCAGAAGAGATTATTGAGTTTTTACCTTAAAGTTATTTTTCCTGCTGTTACTGTGTCTTGACACCAGTTGTGATGTTGTGAAGATGCCACTGACAGAGGAGGCCTTTTGACTGCTGAAAGAGCAACACTAACTGTCACTGCCATCACCCATTCCAGCTGGATGGGACTTCTCTATATATAATCTCATTGATCTAAATCTAAATCTAAATCTCTATTCTGGTGTCTAAATCTCTATTCTGAGAGGTAAGCCAGACAATCACTGAGTGTTACATGGAGTTATTAGGAGCTCAGTGAAATTAACAACACATCTAGAACCAAGAATTGAGCAGTGGAGAAAGCTGGGAAAGAAAACAAATGAGTTCCCTAACCAACAGTCTCTTCCAACAAAAATTAGAACAAGAGCAGTTGGCTAGGATGGTGACAACAGTGAAGATGGTCCTTTTGACATAAGGTACTGTTCAGAGTAAAAGGAACATAATTAAAACTTAAATAGCTAACCCCTATCCCCAACTCCTACATCTTGACCTCTTAACACCTTTTACTGTTTATCTTTTGATTTTATCATATTGAAAACTAGGACTGGTTGATCTGGGTGTGATTTTGGGTGAGAATCAGAAATATCAAACCATTGCATAGTTTTTTCCCCGAGAATGTTAAGGGAATCCATTGCATTAATTTCTTGTAAATGTTTTTCAGCACAAAGTTCAATGGTTTATTTTTTAAGATCATGAAATAGTGGGAGACTCTTGGCTATTTTTTGCTATTACCATATGGTCCAATTATAAGATTTGCATTTTACACTTCAAAATATTTGCTACCCAGAAAGAGATATATCAGGGAGCTATGGTATGAGGGATTTAGACGTTCCTAGTATAATGCAAAAACTATTCTCCTTTCTGCCTTACAAAGCACATGCAGTACCTCTGAGCAAGGAAATTCAAGAGGATTGAATGACCTTACTATTTCTTCTACTTGGGTAACTACACATAGTCCCAGATTCCTAGTTCATCCTCTTATAAGTTGCTCAATGTCACATATTTGTTCAATATTTATCACTTGTACTTCTCTCTTTTTGTCTTCATTGAAAAGTTTCCCCCATAAGTATGGTTAAGTTCTAGACAGGAAAATTAATAATGGGTTTCACATTTACTATGCTTGGTTTTCTTCTAAATGAGGTGAAAGTGCATCTCATCACCACATTGATTCTTTCCAAAGAACACCTACCGGGTTTCCATGATGGTCCCCTCTTCCTCCCATTCATATGGCTATAATCTGAATTCTTATCAAGTAATAACCCTCAGTGTATCATACTTAAGACAATTCACTCCCTGCTCTGAATTTTACTGTATAGCTTTCTATACCAAACATTTTAGAACACACTGAAAATGTTCTCCTTGTTGCTTTGCCTGGAGTAACCATTGGTCGCCACAGTCAGCCTTTTTGTACTTCTCATCAAGAAGAATATTGGAGAAGGCAATTTATTTAAGGTACCAGAGGCATGGTCACAGATAGGGCAGGTAACTGAATCTCCATTACACAAATGTCAAAAATGAGGATCTGAGAAATTGGTTTTCCAAGATAAATAACTGCAAAAAGAAGGATTTGGGTCTAGAACTCAGATTTCTTAAGTGATCTACCCATTATATTCTTCACTCCATTACAGTACACATCTTCATGTTCTTTTTACAGACTATGTAAAATTCAGTGCTTTGACTTAGAACAGCTCAGTGGAGTGGAGGTAGTCAAGGGCACAAAATAATTTTTTTGGATACATTATAATTTCAATTAATTTTAATAAATTATTAAAATCCTTCCAAAGACCAGATGTCTTGGTCTCATCTACCACAGTAGGATAAATGGATCCTATGAACTCACTTTCAGAAACAAAATGATCTTCTGTCTGTTGTTTAGAAAGAGAGGGTCACAGTGATCTAAGAACCACTAAGCCCTCTCTCCAGGCCCAGAGTCAGGCTTCCCTCCAAATAAGCCGAAGCCCAGCACAAGTTCTTGGAACTGTTTCACACATACTACCTCTCAGTTTAAAGGTGTTGCTCTCAACTCAAGAACTGAGATAAAAACATTTCTCCTAGTGTAAGTGGCTTAGAATGTTCCTTCTTCCATCCCAGAGGCACCAAATAGGTGGAAATTTATGACAAGAAAAAGTTATACAATGAGCATCTAAGGACTCTGTTTGTCTCAGCCCCAGGCATAGATTAAAATTTTATAGGTCAGTAGTACCAAGATGGTGACTATAAATGTCAAACCTTGACCTCTAGGAACATAAATATTTTAACATTTATGCTACTTCATTATTCTCCATGGAATAAGATAGCTTCCACTTGGTTTGGAGGACTTTTTATTAATTTACAGGAAATGTAGACAACCCGTGGTCAATACCATAAGAAAAAGAGCCTTTGGGAACCAATAATCAACAAGGAAGGATAAATTTTTTGGCCTAGCAGCAATAAATTAACAACAAATCTAAGAAAGTTTTACTTATCCTCAAAACAGTAAAAATTCTCAGGACTATTCATGCCACTTAGCCGCCTCCCTCATCTTGAGAGTTTCATCTTATCAGTGTGATACTCCTGCAGAAATCATCACATCGCTGCTCTGACTGACTCCATTACTATTCTCAAGTAATACCAATTGACTATTAAACCATGACTATAGTCTAATTCTTACTTGATTGACAACCAAAGAACAGTCATTGAACACAAAAAATATACCCTAAAATGTGGAAAAATCACTTGACATGCACTGCATCTCTTGGTGGTTTAGATTTACAGTTTTGTTCTTTATTTTAAACCTAAAGGCCATGAATGTGATAGCTTTCTATTGTCCTTGTGTTTCTTGCCTGAAAGAATCCTTTAAGTGCTCTTGAAGTGGTTATATGAGTAGCAGAAACAATTGCATCTTTTCAACCCCAATTATAACCGTTCTAAAATTTTGATGAGTAGAAAGCATTGGGCAGATTTTAAGTCAATAGAGGCCCTTGAATTTGAATTTCTAAAGTTCTTTCAGAGTGCAAACTATGTTGCTTGTACTCTTTTGGCATGGTTTTGCTCATTTGCAGGAAAACCATATTTTGCACCACATCCTCACATATTGATATGTTGAGGAAATAAACAGCAAACATCACTTCCCGTCCATCTGCTAAGCTTGTTAGAAAGATGAACACCCAGTGTTCAGATGTTTTTCACTCAGGTTTGAAATTCCATGCTCAGAATAATTTGCTTTTACTTTTCAAGACACATTTTAATCTAATAAGATGAAATTCTGCTCCTTTGTGAAAAACAAATGATACCAATAAAGTGGAAAAAACAGGCATATTGGACATGGTCAGGACATATCTACAATTGGGTTTCTGTTGGCACTCTAGAAACACAAGCAACAATTTTGACAAAAGGCAGTTTTCTCCAATTTCTTATACACAAGACCAGCAGTTACTGTTCACAGAGCAATAATGTAAACTGAAGCGCCCGATGAAATACTTAAAAAAAAAGAGGGTCACACACTTAATCTATCATTTCTAACAAACTGTTTTCAAAAGGTCTTTACACTCATGAATTAGTACTCAGGATTACACAAGCTCTTCTTGGGTTGTGAATATTTTTAAAGTGTGAAGCAAAGCAATAAAAGTCAATTGAACAAGCAAAAACCTGGCAGTCACAGTGCCCACTGGAAACTGAGCCAAATGTTCTTGTGTAAAAAGCAATGAGAACGGAAGGTGCACACCTCCCTGGCTTTGTCCCTTCTAGGATCTTTGCTTCCTCTTCTATTTGGAATTTCAACTCTTCAGGAAAAGTTTGCCCTGTTTCCTTACTTTCGATTTATTCTTCACTTATAGGAAGTGGAACTAGAGATTTTGTTAATTGAATGTCAGTGGAAGAAAAAGCAGCAACGAAGCAGATGCACAACTAGGAACTTCTAAGTTATACCTAACATAGATCCTTGGGGTCGTAGACAACATATTTTTTTAATTAATATCATCATTGGTTTTCTTTGTGTGACTCTAAAATGAATATATGTCATACCTTTAAATTTTTCATAATAACATGAATAACCTCAGTTCAATGAGTACTATCTCACTTGCTATTTACAAAATTCAATATATCAAACTTCAGCAAGGGGCAGCAGTTCCTGGAAGTACCCAAATGGCTCTGTGGGAGTCATAGTAAGAGTCTAATGAAGAAAGGAATTACCAGAAAATACAGATTTCCCAAGAAGAAAGAATTCCAAAAGGTGTCTATAACCCATACTTCTCAAACTATAACATGAACTCAAGTGATTTTTGGAAATTGTTATAGTTAAAAATGCAGGTTCTGATTCAGAAGGTCCAGGATGGAGGCACAAATCTGCATTTCTAACCATCCCCCATGTTATGCTGAGGTTGCAATTTTATATACCACATTTTGAGTAGTTAATGTCTAATAACCCATCCCCAGGAACCAAGACATTTAAAACAAGAAATTATTTAACAGCAATTATTTATGAAATAATTGCTATGAGTTAAACCTAGTAAGAATTGGTACAGTGAAACAACAGGAGTACAAGGTAAAAAAAAAGTGACATTTACACAAAAATGCAAGCTATTATAAATCAAGACATGCATTATGGACTCTCGTATATAGGGAAAAGTTGTATGAACAATAAAGGATTAGAATATAATAAAAGAAATGGTGCTTACTCCTAATCTGCTTAAGTCTAGTCACCTATCCTCAAATTCAGGGCACCTACTTAGGGAGAATTCCTTTCATCTGGTTACTGGATTCAGTGTCTTCCTGCCTTTTCTGAGATTCTGTTCTATCAGTTATACCTCCCTTTAATGTACCATTCAGTCTCCTTCCCTTCTGACTATTTCATCTCTAAAGTTATATTATTTACCTTCTATTCCCATGGCTGCAAAGCCAGTGGTTCCCAGTTCCCCATTCTAGGCAGAGTTTTCTCTCCTACCATAAAATCTTTATTTTTAATTGCCAACTGGATATTTCCTCCTGGCATATAAAATTTAACTGAATTTGTACCTACAGATAGTTCTCATCTTCTTTCCCAGCTTCCCAGAATCCAGCCTTTTCTCTCTGTTTCACACCTACAGTTGAGTCTCAAAACTGACCTCCTTGCCAAGTAGTCTCTCTCCTCTCTGGCCATAGTCCCCATCTGTACTAGAAGTCTTCTCCTACCAAAAATGTCTACATAAGTCATTGCTTTTCTTATAAATTCAGCACCCTGAAAGCTAAAAGCACAAACTTCTTAGCTTGACCTAACTGAGAAGGGATCTGAGAAGCTGGCCCCAGTCTATCACTTTAATCTTCCCCACTCTACAAACCACATACATGCAAAATATGTTCAAGCTCCACTACTCACTTCACCAGTCACCAAAATCACACCTTCTTAGCACTCTGCCTCTGCACATCATGCACCCTCTGCCTGGAATATACTTCCTTCTTCTCTTCCATGAAAATTTCATTCTTCAGTTTTATCCTTCATTCTATTCTCCATGATGTCTCTTCTGTTGGAATTAGGCATTCCTTTCTGTGAGACATCTACAGCTGTTGCTCCATACTTCTCTTAAGCCATATACCTAGTTGGAGATTTCTATCAGCATTTGTTTTCTCCACTAAAATCAAACTCACTGAGGTCACATACAAAGTCTTCTTCTTCTTCCAGTTACCAGTGCCAGGCATAGTCCCTAAATAAAGCAAACAGTCAGCAAATTTTAGTGAGTGACTGAACAGATGTAAAACAAAAACTAATAATGCAAAATAACAAATGACTTACACATAGAGGAAGAAGTGTATATTTGGTGTAAAATGTATGTGGTATGATCTACAAAGATGACAATCAAGGATGGTCTCATGCAGGATATGGAAGTGTGAGTGCGGCCTAAAAGGATGCATCATTGTTAGCACGAAGGTGGCCATCCTGACAGTGTGAACAGTATTCTTTAAAGAGAAATAAGAGATAAAATTGATTAAGGGGCACAAGGGAGTGAAGGATAGGTATCAAAATTCAGAGGAAATTGACTTGGCTGTGGTATTATATCAGACTGTGGGTAGCATGCCACATTTATTATCAGGAATTGTTGCTAGTTTCTTAATATCCTTGGGGCAGTACGATTTCATCCTTCCTGATTCTGTCTCTACAAAGCTGAAATCATAAACTCTCTTTAGATTCAACTTTATAATAGTAAAACCTTATTCAAAGTTACTCTCAGCTTTTCCTTCTCAAAACAAATCAACCCTAAATATAATCTCTCTTCATTGGGTCTTTTCTCCTCTGCTCTTTCTCCAAATTTTCATTCCCACTCCTAGGACATGGAATCCCTAAAGGGATCTGCACTGAGGTGAGCTTTACCCTCAGAGGCTGTGTGTCCATCTACCTGGTTCATTGTACTGGTAGTGAAGACTAATAATATGAAATGAAGCCCCTGGTACAGCCCAACCTCCACCTCAATGCCAGGATGACCACCTTGGGACACCCCACAGCAGCATTCGATTGACTTAAGATACTGAAGGAAGCTTCCAAATTGCTAATGATACCAAAGAAAAAGGAAGTCAGCCATTATCAATTGTTCTGGCATTCCTGATCATTCATTTTGGGAGTTACTTGCAGCAGAAACATGACACATGAAATATCAACCTCAATGCATAAATAGTTATAATACCTGGTATAAAAGGGTTTCTAGGTGAAATTAAAAGTCTACCCTCAAGCATTCTCTCTCTCTTTTTTTTTTTTAACTCTGTTATGTGCAGATTGGAAAAATGCCATTCCAAAACCAAGGTGATTTTCTCTCAAAGAAGTAAGAGAACTGAATTCACCTTTGGGGTAGAATATTCCTTTGATTTGGGATAATTGCTTCAAATGGACCCCCTTAGTGACACAAATGTAAAGGAAGTCCCCACCCATTATTGTTCTTGGGGAAAACTGAGGTAAACTGAGTGCAGGTATCTTCAACTGAGAAAACAAGTGTTTGGATTAGTTATATGAACTGTAGGGTACAGGTTTTAGCCAAGTTCTACATATTTGTCTCTTTCAGAAAAATGCTTCTTTTACTATACTGATTTATAGCAACAACCTTCTGTTTGTTCTTGTGCAGATATGTTTATTTGTGTGTGTGCATACTTGTGTGTGTGTGTGTGTGTGTGTGTGTGTTTGAATGAAGAAGTTAGGAGATGGAAACAGGTAGTCAGGATCAGGGAACCATAAGCTCATTTATCAATACAAGTAAGGAACAATAGGTGGGAACTGGGAGGGTTCCCCCCGCCCCAAGCTCAGGTGTCTCAGACTCATTCATCAAACTAAATGAGGAACAATTGATGGGGATCTGGGTGCCCCTCCCCAACCCAATTAAAAATGGAATATTGCGAACACCAATACAATAATACAAAGCTAAAGCAGTGGGCCAAATCTGGTTGTAAAAGGCAGGCCAGGTAACATGGGAAGCTCAATGGGCCTCAGTAATCTAGGAGGCCCCACAAGCCCCAACCAATCAGTGAGAGACCAAACATGGAGACACCCAATGGTCAAACCCCCACTCCTTTCCCACTATACCCATATAGACTCCTGCCTCTTGCCCCTCTCAGAGGCTATCCACTTAGGACCCCTTACTGTTCAGTTTTACTGTCCTTCTTCTTATCTATCAATAAATCTCTTGCTTTTCTGTAACATTAATTTTATTTATTTATTTTTTTTTGCAGGACTTCCCAAACTTTATTGATAATCTTAGTTTTCATTCTAAGTACAATCACTGTTTATGCATTTGTAACATTAATTTTAACATTGAATTCTTTCTTCCCTGAAGACAAGTACAGAGAGAGGAGCCAAAAGGGGTCTCTGGAACCCTGAAGCCTGATTCATCTCCTTAGCCATTCAAGGAGACACACTGAAGAGAGAATGTGAATGATGAGAGAAAAGAAAGGAAATCACATCTGTCCAATCTTAACCTCCTAATGGATAGAGACTGTAAAAAGTACTGAACTGGGAAAACCTCAGATAAACTTGAAGTGGACCATTGATTGAGCGTCTATAGGCAGGAATGATATGAGATTTGAAACCTCCAGAACAAAAAAATGTAACATATATTTTAGATTTTAGATAATCTATTTTTCTGTTGGAAACAGGTTTTTACCTGGTCACACACTTCTGAGATCAAGGGCTTGAGTTTCTTTCCACGGGAACAGATTTTTCTCCCTGCCAATCATCCTAGAGAGGTACCATTCCCAACCAGAATGAGACTTAAGATGGTGAACCTGGGCCTCCCTGGTGGCGTAGCGGTTGAGCACTGGGCTGTGAAGCTGCCCGCAGCCTCTGCAGCACCGGTTCGATCCCTGGCCGCCAGCGAGGGTCCCACGTGGCACACAGACCTCTCCTGGGGAACCCGCTGCTCCCCTCAGCAGTGTATTTCATCAGTCTGCCTGTTCTGCTCCCTGCTCTGGCTCTTGTGAGTCCTCTCACCCTCCCGCACTTCTGACTGTACCCAGTGCTTATATAAATAAATAAATGAATCTTTAAAAAAAAAAAAAAAAAGATGGTGACCTTAGTATTGAAGGAAGAGAAACACTTTGGTATCTTTGTTGTGTCACATGTGTGAGCACGAAGGCATATATAGTTCTGAGCATTCTAGAAGGTGTAAAAGGGGAGAGGCTTGGTGTGGCTAGTAAAGTAGTTGGAAGGGGACTTGGGAGTTGCCCTCAAGTGGATTTTGAGGGCAATCTCATGTAGTCACAGCTATATGCTCATGTCTATTCAGAAGCATTTCCCTTCCACTGCTCCATGGATTCAGTAAAGTTTTATAAAAATTTCCAGGGTATTTCCAGCTATGCTTCTGGGGAATTTGAAAAATGTTTCTAGAATGTTCTTAGGGACTGGGGATAAGGGGGTAAAAGCAAGGAGCAGTTCTCGTCTCCCGTGAACAGGACCATCTTTCAGGTCAACGGTGTCATCCAGGAAGGGCCAGTTACCAGCACTGTGAGAGTACCTTGCTTTGAACATTAATCTTAACAAGGAGGTCAGAATGGAAAAAATCAGTGCAAAATGGAAAAATATCAGTGCAAAGGAAGAAAGTGCCCAAAGATTCATAAACACCTGAAGAGCAGTTTGAGGAACCTCAGTTTCTTCATGGACAAGTGAGGGCAAAGTCATTATAATTTGCACATTAATAAAAATCTGACCTTGTTTTAGACACACTGGTCAATGAGGGCTAGGTATATGGACAAATTAGAAGGTTTAATTATTACTCTTTCTTCTCAGAAAACTGATGTATGTTTATTGCTGATAAATTTGAAAATAAAGGTGTCAAAGAGAAAATTTTAAAAAACCACAACTCCACCAAGAGATAACCATGCTACTGCTAGGCAGCTTTGTAATCTGCCTGTTTGGTCAATCATGGTGCCTCTGGGTTAAAAGAAATCCAAAACTATATTTTAAAAGGGTTTTTTTGTTTGTTTGTTTGTTTGTTTTTTTTTTTTTGTCTGAAGAGGTTCTTAGCCACATTCATAGATATGCCTTTGATTTACCTCTAAGCCAAAATGAGACTTTTATTTAAGCACGTATTCTAGTAAGTTTCCTGAATTCCCTAATGAAAATGTCAGCCAACCCCACCCAGCTCCACCTTACAGCTAACCAGAAACACAGAAAGACTAAATTCAGGTATTTATGAAAAAGAGTATGAGCTTGAGTTACTACTACATGCCGGAATATTTTTCAAAAACTTCATTTACAGACAAATTATTGACTGAGAAAATTCCAAGGCAAATATAAGCCAATAATTCCTCTTTATAATATAAACTGTATCCTAATTTTTTCACAGGACCACACACTTAAACTATATACTATTTTCTTATTTGACATGGTGATATTAATGTGTTCTCAGGTTATTAAGTAAGTGTTTAAAACTGCACCTAAAATAGCTGCTTGTTAAGCATTTTTGAAAAATCTCATAATTTAGTTGGATATTTAGTTTAGTTCCAGTTTCTCATTATTACAACTAAAACAGAATAAGTACATTTGTAAACAGTCTTATAGAGAGCAGAACTGAGAAAATATCCAGAGATGGGTCTCTGTGAAGGGTCCTTGTCACCCAAAGAACATATGAGAAGCAGGGAAAAGGTAAAGATCTGCCACAGGGAGAAGAAGAATAAGAGAAATAAACTCTGTTCCTTTCCCAGTTTTATATAAGGGCAATGTTGTCCTGGGCTTATAAGGTATTGAGATACCTATGAAGAGGGTCTAAAAATTCTCTACAATTGAGCATAGAAGGAAATAATACATGTATTGTGATAAATCATATATTCTGGTTAATGGAGAATTGTCATCTATGCCATACACTAATGAGCAATCATAAAAGGATTAGCATATAATAGAGTTTACTAACACTAAAGCTAAGGTGAATAAATTTACCTTTTTGTCAGTAATTCTAAAGATTTTTCAGGATCTACTTACAACTCATTCATTTCCCAAATATTATTGAAGACTGAACTGTGAGCAACCTATAGTAGGTGTTATTATATCAATGATCCATTATCTATTCATACTGTGTGTTTTTAAATTCTGTCTAGCTAGACAAGATTTCAGGTGGACATACATGTTAGAGGGCAAAATTCATAATTATAGAGTCCCGGCTATGAAAATTTATTGTTAAAAACTCAGAGGTTACTTTATAAAACTGCCAAATTTATGATCTGATTGGATTTAACACATTATTTAAAAATTCATCCTTTGATAGCTTTGAATAAAGCTCTCAAATATTATTGCCTAGAGTCAACATTTAGGTGAATTGGGGGGGGGCAGATTTAACATTTTAATAGCATAGATAGAAAGGATGCAAGAAATTTTACATTTCATACTCTTATGCGAACTAAATTTCAAGCTCCTCTTTGCTTTCAATAATGGGAAATGTAACTTCCTTCTGAGCATCCCAGTGCTGGGCTAAAATTCAAGGTCTTTCAGAGTTCCAAGGTATTATGAAGTTCCGTGGGGTCACTGGCCATTTGTGTAGATTTGTTGATGCTTACACACCCCCTGTCGCAGCCTGCAGGGTGTCTCTAGTGCAGCCACTCCAAACTTCTAGGGTAACTGTGGCCTGGAAATATGAAGCAAAGCCAGCACCCCAGGCCTAAAAGCTGTTCTTCGGCACCTTCACCCATTTCTTCTGAAATTATGCTTTACCTCAGGAAACAGCCAGGGAGCAGGAAATGTGGCCTTTCTTGTGGGACTTAGCAATGTACTCTCCCCGATGCAACTCAAGGAAATCTCTTGAATCTCAGATCTCTACATATTTCTTCAAAAACAAGTCATTCTTCCTCAATGGAGCTTATTGGACACTGCCTCAGTACAAACCTCATTCCAAAAATTATGTTGTCTCATTGATTTTCACAACCCTGTAAAATCAGACCTTATCCTTAACTTATATCAGGGAAAACTGAAGCTCAGAGAGGTCAGGTAACTTGTATCAGATCACACAGCTAGTGAGCCAGTTCTGCAATAATCCTCCCTGGTTACTCTTAATCTTGCAAATATTTCTGTACCTTATAATCACTCTTGTCATCCTTTTAAAGACAGAAATATTGAGGTACTAAGGGCTTAAGTTATTTGTTCCAGGGCACAATCCTGTGATCAGCTGAACATCCAAAATTAAAAAAAAAAAAAGAAAAGTAAATGTCAGAGGACTTAGGCTCATGAACACATGAAATTTCAGTGAGGCAGCATCATTGTAGTAACAAAGTATAGATTTAGCCAGACTTGTCAAGAGAATGGGAATGTACCAAATGCACTACTTTAAAAATTTATTATTTAGCAAATATCTACCTACTAGCTTCTAAGGATTAAAATTCTGTGTTTGATGTTCTGAGAGAGAAGTAAAAGACACCACCCGTCATCAGTTGGTGGAGGACACTCAGGCACCCAAATCATTCAAGGAAGTGAATAAAAACTGGGGAGAAGAAATGCTGTGAGTGACAGAGTGTAGGCTGAGCATGGACCCAGCCAGCCTCAAGTTTCCAAACCGGAGTGTAGGAGCGTGGGTAGCTAGGCAAACAGTGTGGGTGACACGCCTTTTCTCCCTCCTAGGGGATGAGAATGCTGGAAGCTCAGCTGTTGCAGAATGTAAACCATACAGATTGCCCAGAGTTACTAACTTGCCTAAAGCCATAAAAAATGTTTTATGAGTTATTTTTCACTTCTTTTTCTGCCAGGATCAAGTATCAGCATTGTTATATTCAGAAACACGCCACTTTCAACACACTAAGGAAGAGCTGGCCCAAGACCGGCAAGCATAAAGCAGTTGTCAGAGGCAGGAAGTCTCCCAGACTCCAGCCCCAAGCTACAGCAGAGTAAATTTGAGACATTCAACAGATTTCTAATGCACTGAGATGCCTGAACTAGCCTTCATATTTACTAGTAAAGAGACAAAGAATGTTTTGACAGAGCCAAAAAAGAGATTTCAGGCAGATTTTGAATATTCAGATGAGTTTTTTTAAACTCATCTAAAATTTTAAAAAATCACTGCTCAGACCTTAAAACTACTGCAAAGTTTTCTCCACTGCTGGGTCCTTGGGCTCCCGTAGGGTGCACCCACAGTACCAGGCAGTTTGCACTACCGTAACAAATCATTATACTCCATCTGTCTCCCACCATTTGTTGAATTCTTTACCAAAGAGAAAAATGTCAAGAGACTCCAGTTGCTTGGGTTTTAGGTTTTGACTGACTCCTACTCCATCAGGGGCCAGGATCTCCATTTTCTTTGTCTTTGACTTTTCAGGAGACCCAGAGAATGAAATCCAATACTTTTGTCTGCATCTGCTGTTAAAAGCCTTTTTTCCCTGGCCATGCCACAGCTCCCTTGAGGCTCATTAAGCACATTTACATTTGGCTCTTAAAATCCTAAATAGCCCATTTCACGCCTAGCAATGGTGTATTGATGAAAGAAGCACTCAGCGATGGCCTGTAGGATGAGATGAGGACTCTTTTGACTCCAGATATCTCCCACAAAGGATTTGTACATGCTGTTAAGGACTTAAACAGAATCAGACAAGCTATAGACTATTGTTAGAAAGACACATGCACACAAACGCCATCGTTATGGACCGTCAAATATACCCGTTGGTGAGCAGAAAAAAAATGGCGAGGGTCTAAAATGCAGTGGAAATGCATAGAGGGGTGTGTGTGTGTGTGTGGGGGGTGTGTATGAGAGAGAGAGAGAGAGAGAGAGAGAGAGAGGAGAAGAGAAGTAGAGAAAACAAAGAAGTATGATTAGAAAAGAGAACTTGGATTTGGAATTAAGTGTCAATCTTCTCCTCAGAGATGGAAGAGATTAAAAAACAAGGGGGGACTAATAAAAGCATATCAATTCTGTTTCTACTGGATGGGAATAAGTGAGCTATGCCTCCATCACAGCAGGTTAGTGAGGAAATTGAAGAGCTCGAATCACCAAGGGATTCAGGTGAGGACACATGGGGGAAAAAACATGAGAAACTGTGGTTAAGCTGTTTTCTGTGACAAAATTCTTTTCTACCTATACTCCAAACTTAACATCCAGAATAAAATAATATTTATTTCTGTGACTTCATATACTTGGGGGAAGACAACTCAGTATACTACTACAGTATCTTTTTCATCGCTATTCCCCCTCATGAGATATTCAACTCCACACTGGTTTTCTCAAAGATACACAAGAATCAAGTCAATCAGTATTAGGGGGTTTGGGTGGGGGGAAAAGAGACCTTTTATTTTTCATTTTATACCTTTCTAGATTAAAAAACAAACAGGGCCTCCCTGGTGGCGCAGGTGGTTGAGTGCAGCGCTGTGAAGCTGTCCACAGCTTCTGCAATGCCGGTTCGATCCCTGTTGGCCTCGGAGCAACCCACATGGTGAGCAGACCTCTCCTGTCTTGGCCGCTGCTCCCCTCAGCAGTGTTTTTCGTCAGTCTGCCTGTTCTGCTCCCCGCTCTGTCTCTGGTGAATCCTCTCACCCTCCCGCACATCTGGCCTGTACCGTGGCTCTTGTATAAATAAAATAAATCTTTAAAAAAAATAAAAATAAATAAAAGCCAAACAAAATTAACAGATGCAGATGAGTAAATTTCAAAGACAATACAGGTTATCTGAGTAGTGGAACAATTTACATTTAATTGTCTTCATTTTATTTTTCTCTATTCAAAACTTTCAACAAAAATATTTTCATGGGTCGATTAGAGGGGAGAACCGTCCACCATATCTCTTGTACCTCCATCTACTATGTATGTAATATGATTAAAATTTTATATATAGGTGAACTTCCCATTACAGAATAGATAAGTTCCTGAAGACAAATGCATAAGTCAACCTTTTGCCAACTGACCTTTATTTTAAATGTGCCAAGAGCTTTTGCTATTTACAGAAACATTTCATGAAATCCTCCTATGAAAGTGAATAATCTAGCTTTAGTATAGAAAGCTAGAGTTGATAAGACTGTTTAAAGTGGAATTCATGTGTGTCTTGTAGATAATTGATTATAAAGGTGGGGTCTAGAGCCAGAGTACCTGGGTTGGAATCATAGGGTTACCACTTCCTACTTACATGTGTGCAGGCAAGTTATTTAACTCCTGTGCCTTCTCATCTATAAAATGGACATAAATTAGTAACTCTTTCATCAGGTTGATGTGGGGACTAAATAACATCATTTATTTAAATCTCTTACGAGCTGGTGTATAATGAACAATCAATGTTAGTTATTATCTCAGGTATTAACCTAGTATTATCATTATTATTATTACTGTTCTGGTTATACCAGCAGTATCGTAGCATTTAGGAAGTTTACAAGTCAGACTTTCTACTTCCTGCAAATAGATGGTAAGAACTTGAGGGCAAAACTGGTCTCAATCCAGGCTCTGTGTCAGGCCCAGTGCTAGAGCAGAGACACAAAGACATTTAAGAATGACTACTGAAAATCTTAGTGAAAGCCACCATGTAACTAATGTTTTTGGCATCCAGCAGTGTGCTAGGTATAGAGTAGGGACCAACAGCATTGGTTGAGTTAAAGAATGAATGATTGAACCCATATAAATATGGGGCACTCCTTAAGGAAACTAAAATTAATATATGTAGTATAATTATATAATTAAACCCTAATTTTAATTTTCTTAATAAGTTCATTAGGAAATTTAGGGCCATCAAAACTTCCACTAAGTGAGGAAAGGCAAAAGTGTAATTAGCAAGCCCAAAACAGATGATGTTTTCAGCAGTTTTCTGTCTTGTTAAAAGGAAACAATTTGTACAGTCCCCACTACGCGTACCTCATCAATCACTTTCACATGTCTTGTTCTCCCCAGGGTTCTCAGCTTAGCTTTGCCTGCACAGATCGCCACATTGAGCTAACAGACTTGAAATGTTTGCCTACAGAGAGTGTAACCTGGTCTTTGAAACTGGCATCCCCATGACACCTGCTATCAAAGGGTATGTCCAGCTAAAACATGTGTTTTATAAAACATGCCTCCCAAATCCAATGATTCCTATAGCAACAAAGTCTTGGATTGCTGAGGTTACAATTTCAATATCAATTGAAATTACCAGGGATAAGCCAGTCCCTTGATGTTGCTTTTACTGAGGCTCATAGTTTTGTGCATGTGTTAGAGTATGTGTGAGTAAATTGGTAATTGTTAGCTATAACCCTTCTTAAGATGTATTATTTATGCTGTAGTCTTTGAAAGCAATTGGTCTATTTATTTATTTTTTTTTTATAGAGGCATGCTTTATTTATTTATTTGTTTGCTTGTTTTGTTTATACATGCACTGGGTACAGTCAGAAGCGCGGGAGGGTGAGAGAATTCACCAGAGCCAGAGCGGGGAGCAGAGCAGGCAGAAGGACCGAAGTACACTGCTGAGGGGAGCAGCGGGCGGCAGGAGAGGTCTGCGTGCCATGTGGGACCCTCCTCCAGTGGCCGGGGAGCAGCCAGGGATCGAACCAGCGCCGCAGAGGCTGCAGGCAGCTTCACAACCCAGCGCTCAACCGCTGCGCCACCGGGGAGGCCCGCAATTGGTCTATTTAGAGAGTGCTTGGGGTTGCAGAGGGTGGGGAGTAGAACTGGAGTGGGAAGAATCGGGCTTGACCAGTGCCCTCCCTGGAGGCAGAACACTGTGGAATACAAACAACATCTGCTAGCTCACCAAACCTCTCTTCTTCCCCTCTCCATTTTACAGAGGCAGACACTGAAGCTCAGGAAGGTAGAATAACCTCTTTTAGGAAGTAACAGTCAAATTTGATGCCAAGCTCTCTCTTTCCTCACCACAATGTCAGAGTATTACCAGGAATAACACAGGTTAAGAGTAGAATCTAAGAGGATAGTCTAACTTTTTTCATTTGAGCCTCAACAAAATTAATTTTGCACTACATTATTAGCAAGAACAAATACCTATTGAGCAGTTGCTGTGTGGACAATTCAAGATTACTTTTATTCTTCTATTGGGTTGCTTGATTTTTTACTTATTTGTTTCGGTTCTTGATAAAAATCGCTGGCTTATAATATACACCTTTCCTCAATGTGGGTGACCAGTTTTTTCTCTTAATGATAGCTTCAACAACTAAAATTTATTAAATCAAATATATATATATATATATATATATATATATATATATATAATCCCTACCTTCAAATGCCCAGAGGCAGGTTAAGATGTAAAATCAAGGAGATGATCACAGCTAGTTTATCCAAATCCACTGCAAGCCCTTTTTCAAGGATTTAATCTTACAACATTATGATCAGGGGGTACAGTTGCATATCCATTTTACAGATAAGAAACTGAGTCTCAGGGGGGATGAGCAGCTTTCTCCCTTCCCATAGCTAGTAAGTTAAAAGACAGGATTTTAATTTAAGATGTCTAACTCAGAGTCTGTATTCCTAACTTGGATTACTTTCCTGAAGCTGCCTTAACAATATACATGTAGCTTAAATCAACAATGATTTATTGTCTTAAGTTCTGAAGTTCCAAAGGCTAGAAATTTGAATTCAAGATGTCAGCCCTTCTAAGGACTCGAGGAAGAAACTGTTACATGCCTCACTCTAAGCCTCTGGTGAGAGTGGGTACTCTTAACTGTTTCTTGGCTTGTAGACATGTCACTTCTACCTCTGCTTCCATTTCACATGGCATTCTCCTGTGTGCCTACGCCCAAATTTCCTTCTTCTAAGGATACCAGTCATATTGGATTAGGGCCCATTCTAATGACTTCCTTCTGATTAAATCTGCAAAGACCCTATTTCTACATAAGTGACATTCACAGATGTCACAGAAACATCTTTAAAAAAAATGGGGACACAATTAAATCATAACTACTATACCATGCTGCCTCCCATAATCTTAATTTTGGAAAATATCCCCCAGAAAACCTTCTCAAAGACATATTTTATAATTTGTCCATTCTTTTTTTATGTAACAAATGAGATCACATCAATCATCCCTATCAGCAGCTAAACACTTAGAAAAAGAAAAAATTATAAGAAACATCTCTGGCCCACACCATGAGGATACAAATCCCAATTCCTATAGTGATTATTTGGAAATCAGTATCTATAGAATTCTTAACTTCATTTGGTACCAAGTTAACCATCTGAAGCAGATTTAGCCCAAAGCTACCATATGATACCTGGAAGCAAGTCATACACAGAATTGTAGAATATCCCAGTAGAAAAAAAATCTGGTTGGGTTCATCTACCACATCTAATATGTGATCCATGTGAGATTCAGGGTCAATGACCTGCCCAAAGGCATGTGGATAATTATAGCAGCATCAGGAAGAGAATGTGGTGTCCTGCCCTGCAACCCCAGGCCCTTTCAAGACTCAAATTGCTGCTTGTCTGTCCCCAGGTATGCCCAGGGTGTTCCTGGTGCTTTGCACTATTTTGCACCATCCAGAGGCACATACTTGTTCCAGAAGAGCTGACTCCTCCCCCATATGCTTTCTGAAACATCTCATTTGATTAGCAAAGCTGAGCAACATCAGTCTGAATAGCTCGAACATTCCAAGTGCCAGTGTTTTGCTCTTGGTCCCAGGAGCCCACTTTCACTCTAGAATCCTCGGCTGTAAAAGACACCTTAACAGCATTTCCTTTCTTCCTTCCTTTCAGTTTGACAATTCAGATATGAAAACATTTGCCAAAGATAAGTGTAAAGTAAAAGACTCCAAAGAGAAAAATTACATAGGTTCACCTCAGAGACTATTATTCTCTTCAATTAGGCCCAGCTGGCAGCATCTGATTTGATCCGGAGGCTGAGCAGGAAAGATCCTTGTTAAGTGTCAAGCTCACAGACTTCCAAGGCCAATGAGAAGTTGCCTTCCCTGAGAGTGTCCACACAAAGTAGGGTACCGACCTATAGCAAGTTCAGTGTCTAGTGACTTTTCCACCAAGAGTTTGTTTAAATAAATCGATTATTAAAAGCTCTACTGCACATCCCAGTGGAACTCTAGCTAATGGTCACTCAATGGATTTAGATAAAAGTGTCTATCGGGTTCTTTTCTGAGAAGCTAAATCACAATCCCATCTCACCTCATTTTCTGAATTCAGTGCTATTAGGCCTAAATGGCAGATATATTTGTGCTCAGGTAGTAAACTGGAGTGTGAAATATGGGGATGGTCAAGCAGCTGGGAGCAACACAAGTCCTGATTTCTGACACCCAGCAGAGTAATCACCTTGCACTTTTCCATTTGAAGAGTAAATGTTTGACTCCTGGCTAGATAGGATGTTTAAGAACATGAAAGTGACACATAAGGTTTATTTAGTGAGGACTGTACAAATTGTCTCCTTTTAATAAGACAGAAATCTTATAGAAAAGATGACCTGTTTGGGGATTGCTGTGGGTTGCTCCCCCTCCTCCAACTCCCTCGACCTTCTCCCTTTGAAGAACTGCTCCACCCGTTCTCCCTGGCCAGTCAGCTGGCTGCCTCCACATCTCTCAAAAGGCTCTTCAGCACTGATGGCCATTCTTCCCTGGGGACATATTGACAGGGAGCAGGTCTGTGGGGAAGCTGCAGTCTAAGTGAATAGGTGTAAAACAGTGCATAGAGTGAAAGCCAAGCCTGCTCTGGTCTGAGAGACTGATCCTGAATTAAAAAAAAAAAAAAAAAAAAAAAACAGTGCTGCAATCAGAAGTCAAGGTCCAGGTCAATAGAGAACCATAAAAAAAAAAAAAAAAGGAACAAGCGGGGACAAAGAGGGTGTTCTGCAGGCTATGTGCCTATAACCATGCTGTGCTGGTGAAATTCAGCCTGCATGGTGTTAGCTGCAGGTGTAAGGACATTTTGGATAGAGTGGAACAGGGGTGGGGCAAGTGATTGTTTAGGTTGAAAACCAGTATGTGTGAAAATATTTCCCCACTGCATCGTTTTTCTCTGCCACTTGATGTGTGGGGTTTCTCCTTGTCACCAGCTGGTTCCTAGCACCTAAACTAAAGAACGCCTACCCCAGAGTAGGTGGTCTCAAAATGGGTATTATTATGGATTCATCTGCTTCCCAAATGGAAGAACTGCCAGCTGATAAGATAATCCTGAAAGGTACTCATTACCCTTCACTTGGTCCTTTTTTGCATGAATTCAGATAAAGCCATTTTCTTCTCCCAGGCATTCCTATGCATTTCTGGGTAGCTCGAGCCATTGGAAAGAACTCTCAGAGATTCTGCATCCCTGTAACATGCACACTTGAGTCTTAGCTCTGACCCCTGGAGCAACTCAAAATAACTCGTGTGCTATCCTGTTTCCTCATGGCACTGCTCACTCCAAGGGTAGAGACCTGTGGAATTTCCTCACCGACATCTTCTGAAGCTGACATGACCTTGGAACTTCATTTCCTGACAGGCGTTAATTTAGAATAATGTAAACTTGGAAACCCATGATGGAGCCTTATTTCCCACACACACTTCGTAGTCCCTTCCATTGCCCCAAACTGAAATTCCCTGCCAGGTCGCATCTCAGTGTCCCACTGTCAAGTACATTTCTCCCAATAGCAGCATAGATATTATTTCTCCTCCTATTTTGTCTAACATCACCTTTTCTTTTGTGACAGTTGTCTCACCATTACAATTCAAACAATTAATCATGGAATCAGTTATTCAGCATCTGTAACCTCCACCAGAAAATAAGCTTCATTTCTGTCTTATTTATCTTTGCATGCCCATATAATGCCTGGCTTCTTTTATTAGGTACTTAAAATGTTTTTATTGAAGTTTCTCGATACTTTTCCAGTGGATCAGCATTAGGTTCATAGTCTACAGTTTATGACTTCTAATAAATGATATTATTCCCAAGACAATTATTTAAATGTTCAGTTTTTAGTAGAAAGAAATGTCAACAGACATCTGCATGGTGGAATTTACCCAGGACACTGTCACATTTGGACTGTTTTAGTTACCACATTAGCGCTTACTCTTACTTGCCTGGTCAGGTAACTTACAGTGTGTCCTCACCCCTTCAGTCCCCAAATCACTGGTGTTCTCCCCCCTTTATGACTAATAATACTTTCTACTGTGTGTTTGGGCTTCAATTTTGTGGATGTTCGCAAATAGCTGAGGCTGTGGGGCATGTCCATCCTTTCTATTGCACTGGTTTCCTTTGAACAAGACAAACCTTTGCATGTTGTTCTAAATTCTAGCCCATAAAGTCCTGGTGTTTTCAACGATATTGGATTTAGTTGCTAATGGTGACACTCCAAGTTGACTTTATTTATTACCTATAATCTGTATATAATCTGAGATCATAAATACAGTTCTCGAACATCTCCCCTGTCATTTTCTTTAGTAAATTACTGGGCACCTCCCTCAGCACTGTTCTTTCTTTGCCATGCCGGCTGTCTTCCTAATATCTAGTTTATAGGCCCTTTTTCTCCTCCCCCTCAAATTTCAGTTTAAAACTTTCTTAATTAGTTTGCTAAGTCTTCTTGCCCTCTTACTTTATTCTTTATTCTTCCTGGTATGTTTGCTGTGTACCCTCCCTCCTGTCATTTTGCTTTCATTAATGGTATGCATGTCTAAGAGTTCTGGAAATTCCTGACCCCAATTTTACAGAGATGGAGAAACTCTTGGATTGAAAATCACAAAGGACGTTTGCCAGTAGAAGCCCAACAGCAGAAAGGTAAAGGGTTTGTTGAGTCTCCTAGGCTCTGCCTCACATCCTAGATGCCATGAAGGAAAAGTGGCAATCATGAAAATAGTCAACACTACTGAAGACCTACCTTGTGCCAATACATTTATCCGTTAATCCATTTAATGAAGTTATGGGAGACAGTGAAGTTTTCTATTAAGTCACTTTAGGCCCTCCATGCAGTGTGTTCCATATCCCTTTTATTTATTTATTTATTTATTTTTGTATAGAGGCATGCTTTATTTATTTGTTTGCTGGTCTGTTTGTTTGTTTTGTTTATACATGCACTGGGTACAGTCAGAAGCGCGGGAGGGTGAGAGAATTCACCAGAGCCAGAGCGGGGAGCAGAGCAGGCAGAAGGACCGAAGTACACTGCTGAGGGGAGCAGCGGGCGGCAGGAGAGGTCTGCGCGCCATGTGGGACCCTCCTCCGGTGGCCGGGGAGCAGCCGGGGATCGAACCGGCACCGCAGAGGCCGCGGGCAGCTTCGCAACCCAGCGCTCAACCGCTGCGCCACCGGGGAGGCCCCCATATCCCTTTTAGATTGGTAATGGAAGCCCTAAACCCTGCTACTTAATATTACTCCTCCCCATTGCTCTGTGAGGCACAGAGTGCTAGATCTTATACAGTATTTACAAATTTCTTACACCAAGCATATAAACAGTTTTTTCCCCAGAACTGCAGGCTTCAGAATTTAACACCTTCATCTTTCTTCTCCATATCATTCTCTTCTAATCACCAGCATCATAAATGTTTTTACCCCCCTGCTCATCTTTCAGTATCTTTTCTTTCTGATGACCTCCTTGGATAAAACTTTCTGCCTGTCCAGAAAGGTTTCTTCAACCTTTTCAAGAAGTCAGCTTTCTGAGCCATTTTCTTCGTACACTTTGATCTTACTTTCAAGTAGCAGACAAATCTTCATTGCAAAACCAGTCTCCAAACACACAGAGATTCAAAGGGTTGACATAATCTATCAGACCCAAGAACAAGGATATCATTCTTTCAGTTTATCCTCTGGTGCCAGTTATAAAGACATGAAGATGTAACTACAAGAAAGGAAGGAAAGAAAAGGAAGATGAGAGGGAGGAAGGGAAAGGAGAGAGGGAACTATTCAAGAGTTTAAAATCACGTTTCTTCTATCTCAACAAGAGAAATGTCTCAAATTAGTTCTCTACCCAACAAAGTCAATTCTCTCTATGTAAGCAAAACTCTTTGCCAGACCACTCCTCACCTATTATTTGTTCATTGTTACCTCCATTAAGGTCTACTATTATCAGACAAAACTATAGTGAAAGAAGGCCATGTTAATTTCTTCCAGCTTTCCCTTCTTCAAGGATGACTGGGGGCGCCAGAGGGGGAGGGAATAGGCCACTGTGCACCACTAAGAGGGGAAATGGTAACAGGTGGCATGGAGACTCCCTGTTTTTATACTATCTAGGTCATTCTCCATCACCTTCCATTGCATAGCAGGGTTGCAATGAATGACTAATCCATTCACCAAACATCTATTACAAGCCTACTCCATGCCAGATACACTGTGCCCAAGTGCTGTGTATAAGAATGAATATCACAGGTCAGAAAGAGCTTAAGTAAATGAGCCTTAAGTTTAAAAAGGTTAGTTGCAGAATGACATTATAAACATGCAGCATTTAAATATAAATACTTATGAATATAAATACTTATATTTTAAGGACCTATTATAGATTCTAAAACATATAGGACCTCAATGATTTTTTTGAACAAATGAATAAATGAACTGCTAATATTGCAAATATTGAGGAATGGTTCTCTTCTGACTGCTGATAAATACTTCTAGGAAGGTTAGAATGACTCACACTGATGTATTTTAGATACATATTGTGTTTTCAGGTCTTCATTTCTGTCAGGGAAACATCTTTTTACAGTCCAATAACATTTCTCCTATTTCAAATTGTAGCACCATCAGCTGAGATCAGACACTGATCTGTACAACTCCCCACATCTGATAACATCATTTTCAGTTCAAGATCCTCATTAATCTTCTCTCCATCTGACCATCACCATCACACACAAACCCCATATCATTCAGGGCAGCATCTAAGACTTAACTGGCTCATAAGGTCTATCGAAGGGAGTTGCTGAACAGTTCTTGCCTCCTTTTACAATCACCCTACACTTTTTATCAATTATGGTTCTTACATAAACAAAAACCAAAAAAAACATGTTCTAACTTCTTCTGTGTCTTTCTTTGCACTGCTGTTTCCTTTTTCTCCTGGGTAAGATGCCTTGGTCTTTAAGGATTCATCTCAAGCATACTGCCATTGTAGAAGCTCTTCTACAAAGAACTAAATTGTCTTAGATGACTCTTTTGTCTACCAAAGTGTCCATGCACACACAGCATCATGAAATTCTAAGTATTTTTTTTAAAAAAAACTCAAAAATTATACTAACTGAGAAGAGGATGGTCTTTTTTTTTTTTTCACTCTACAGCTAGTGTCCATCTCAGTGCCTGGGACATGGTAGAAGTGTGTGTGTATCCAAAAAACAAAAAACAAAAAACAGAAAAGACACTGGGAGAAAAAACAAAGAGCAGTTGGCTTTGGAATCTTTCTCTTCCAGAGGTAGTTGGCAGGCAGGGAGGAAGTTGCCAACATTGACTGAGTTCTCTCTATAAAGACTGGAGAGAAGCCAAAAGAATAGAATATTCTATCACTTAAAGACTTTGTATCCCAAGAAGGGAAAAAAGCAGGCATCCCACATAGTGGAAATGCAGTGGTAACAGACATCTGAGGAGATGTGAACTTCTTCCCCTTATCATCTACATTGTAAACCAATGTTACCTCATAGAGAAAAAAATAAAAATAAAAATAAAAAAAGTACCTAGACCTTTGGAGAAACACAGGAATGGAGAAGTAAAAATTAGCAGTGTGAAAATGGCATTATTATGTTACCGGGTTTTTAGAAGATGTTTGGTGATACAACTTTTTGGCATTACTTCTGTGTTTTAGGAGTAAAAAGCTGAAAAGTAGACCATCACCAAAGTCCATCATTAAGAGATAAACCCAGCCTGATTCCAGAGCCATGGCATCCTTCTAGCTGTATCTTGTACCTCCCACAAAGAGCTAGTTTGGGGGAGGAAGTTCACATCATATATAACAAAGCTTCTGCCCTCATCATCCCATGAGAGGGGCTGCCCCAAGTGGTCCTCCACTAACAGAGAAAGCCTTCTTGGGGCCACCATATTCCTGAGCCTCTCAGCTCTCATAACTTATACATCCAGGTTCATCCCCCTCAGGCTCTGCTCTCTGAAAGGAGAGGTAACTTTCCAAAGCATGATCGACAAATGGTGCACATCTAACTTCCTCTCTAAACCCTGCAGGTCTAGCAAAATGTGGCCATTTTACTATGATGAAACAGACACTGAAAGATGTCTAATCTGCCCTTAGCCCATGGTTAATTAGTGGTAGAGAATCAGGATTCAAACCCCAGTCAGCTTGATTCTAAGAACAAAGCTCCTTTCATTATAATGTGCTATTTATGCTAAGGTAGCCTTAATGTGTCTCTTTCCCAGGGACCCTTGGTTCCTTACCCAAAAAAGTAGAGACCAAGGCCATGCTGGTTATCATAGTAAAGTTGGCAGATGGGAGAGTCTTGTTTGTAGAGTGTTGCAGCACCTTCCAAATACATCAGGTGGGTACTATGACTCCTCTTGGACCACCCTACCATTCACTGTGCCGAGTTCTTAAAATTTACTCAGCATGTGCAATCAAAAGCAAAATTATGTGGAATCCATGGTGAGATAAAACACAACACCTCATATTTCCACAAAACTGCCTCTGTATTTATAATTTCATCAGGAAGGGCCCACTTATAGAAAGATAATGGCTCCATTTATCCTCAAAGGCAGGTTTATACCTGTGACTGCATATGAGTTAAGGTTAGTTTAAACACTATAATCTCTTTTCATGCATTTTTAAAATTTTAATTTGTGTTTAAAATATTTAGATGGCTTCTTTGTACCCATGAATAAATAATCCTATATACGCTTTTTTGGCCCACTTAGCAGAAAATGACTGATCTATATTTTAATCCTTTCTTATAATATCACTGAAATCACAGCTTTCTTAGGAACAGAGGAGAGGAAATGTGAGCTCTGTCCTTTGCCTTCTCTTTCTCCCCTGCCCCAACTCCAGACCTGGGAAGAAATAAAAGATCCTTCTGGAAGGGGAGATTGGTGTCCTGGGAGCCTCCAGAAGGATAATGTCAGGCAAGGGAAGAGCTATTTACAGGACTCCTGTCCATGGGAGTTAATTGCTGTACAGGAATTATCAAGGAGCAGCTAAAGAAACCTCACATCACCTCTTTTCTCTAGAACTAGGTCTAAACTGCTATATTTTTTTTCCTCAAGACATGTCTGTTGGAATCATACTGAGGGCCAAAGTGGTGCATTGTGACTGAAAGCTTAGAGTGTACATGAAAGAAGAGTGAGATATGGAGAGAGGTGTTAATTTGAGGCCTGGCGCTGGCATAGAATTATTTAGAAAAGCAGTCAGAGTTCAGTGTGTGAGCCAGATTTATTTTTGCACATGATTAGCTTAGTTAACCAACATCAGATGCCTTGGAGCCAACCCTTCCCACCACCACCACCCAATCCAAAACTCAGAGCTTTAAGAATTAATAGCAATGAAAGCAATTAACTCATGAACATGTGAAAAGGAACTTTCTCTTTCTTCTGAGATTCTCTACACACAAGACAAAATAAATCTACCTGGTAATGTACACAACCTAACATAGCCTAGTCAGAAGTGATCACAAGCATAAGTCTTGCCACGTTCACAATCTTCACTTTATACATTAAGATTCTTGAGTTTGGCAAGAATCCAGGGTTATTTGTGGGGAGTCACATTGTTACTACTGGCAGAATGCCCCACTCATGAGGAGTAGCACCTTTTTAAGATGTTAGAGTTTGACAAAGGGTCAGACAATGACGAACATTAAAAGCAGCCCTTGAAAGCTGACCATAGATCTGAGGTGTCCAGAGGGGAGGGGCAGGGGTGCAGGGGTGGTAATGGGACAGGGGACGGGGGATGGGTGGCGGGGGTGTTCGGAGAGCACAGTGGACTATGTGGAGGACTTTGGTGGTGAGAGAACTACAGTGACACACCTGAGGGGAGAAATCCTATAATGTGAAAAAATTAACAAGGATGTAAAACAATGGCACTTCATAAATAAATAAATAAAATAACATAAATGATGTTATAGTTTGACAACAAGGCCTAAATTTTAGAAAATCAATTCTTTGATCAATATATTTTATCAAAATAAAAGTCTTTATTAAAGGACTTAGTCTAATGATGTAAAAGAGCACTTTATTTAAGAAAACAATACATGATTAACTCCATAACAGATTATTTTTAACCCCACAACAGATTAATATCTTTCTCAATAATACTTCACTGATATCAACAGAAATTTATGTAAGGATATAGCAATAAAACAACTTCTTTGAATCTATGACCACCACCAACAAAAAGTTAAACAAGGTCCTGAGGGAATGAGTCCCACATAAGTGGGAATTATAATTAAAATTGACAATATGCGTGACAACATGACAACACTGGTCTCAGGCTAATAACAGCTGGTATTTAAATAAAATAAATGTTATAGAGGCATACTGGCTTTGATAAAAATATATCTCATCTGTTATTTCTTTATATTTACACAAAATTCTCAAATTACATATTAGGCAGATAACTGTTTCAACTTTACAATGAAAAGTTATGGGACACTGGGAGAAATGCATGTTACTGCTAAAATGAAACACTTGCACAGTATTATACAGACAGCTATTACAAGAGCTGGGACAAGATTCTGGATCTCCTAATTCTCATTCACTGATCCTTCCACCAAAACAGACCAGCTGCTTATAGTGCTAATGTTCAGAGTCATCACAGGGCCCTGAGGAAATATTGAAATGAGGCTGAATAGTGTGAAAGTGATGTTTTTAAGTGGATGTAGAGACTTCCACACTAAAATTTCACTTGACAAGAGGCAGGGAGAGAATAATCGAAGAATGGATGATAGAGCTATGATCCAAAAATGATCCTGACAGTCAGGACATGGACCACATTAAAAACACACTTTCTTCTGAACAGGTCCATCATCCTTGCATAGCTCTGATTTTCAGTTAGCGATCCATAGTCACTCATGTGTGTCTTTACGTTAAAAATATATATTAATGGGCCTCCCCGGTTGTGCAGCGGTTGAGCGCTGGCTTGCGAGGCTGCCCGTGGCCTCTGCAGCACCGGTTCGATCCCCGGCTGCCGGGCAAGGGTCCCACATGGCACGACAGACCTCTCCTGCACTTACTATTGATCACAGTGTCACAATTCCTCTGGGTGGGTCTACTGACTTAAGCAAGTCTCCTTCACATTCGGTCAGCAGATGGGTCGTTTGATTAGGCTTGTCTAAGGTGGCCTAAGTCAGGTGTCTGGCAGATGATCAACTGTTGGTTAAGGCAACAGACTAACTGAACCACATCCCTTTTTATTCTCCAGCAGATAGTTGCACAGGACCGAGGGAACAAGCGGAGTGTGTGATGTTTCTTAAGATCTAGTCCCCAGAAGTTGCACATTGTTACTTCCACTGCATTCTACTAGTGCTTGTCTATTTGGATATGTCCGGCTCAGACACAAAGGATAATAGAAACCACATCTTAATGAGAGGAGCTGAATTGTCACATTGCAATTCAGTATGAAGGCATGAGCAATTGGGATCATTTTTGTAGTCACAAATTCACCACAGATGAGTTAGACAAGAATCACCTCTACCCTATCAAAACTTTGTGCTATAGCCCTACCCACAAATCCTGGTTTATAGAACAAATCTTATCACTTTCCACAAGATGAATTCTTCAAATACTTGAATTTATTTATCATATCTCTGGTGAGTTTTCTTTTAAGGCTAACTATGTCAAATTCCTTCCTATAGTCATGATGCAGTAGGTAAAAAGGGCTCTGTCTTAAGGAGAATGTTTATTTCATAAGGTTCCTAAAAGCAAAGAAGGAGAAATTATGACAAGGATATGTTGCAAGTTGTTTCAGCTTAGAGATACACTCTCAAAGTACATATAGTTGCCTAGCAGAATAACTCTGATACACATTTTATCATGTTACAGATTTTTAAAAAGCTATTTATGTCAAATACAGAGTAAAACATATCATAAAGTGAACCAGTAGAAATTGTAAAAATTATTAAAAATATGTGTCATGGGGATAAAGTAACATCAAGTAAAAGAGATTTTTATTGGGAAGATACATGATATTGATCTGTTACCTGTACACAGGCCATATTGAAAAAATGGTTAAAGGGATTTGGAGTCAGACAAATAAAGACTGGCATGGGAAGCTGGGATGAACAGGCAATATTAAATAGACTCAACGTGAGGGTAAAATGAGTCATCTTTTAAACAAAGACATTACCACAAATTAGTAGGACTAGTAAGAAATGACAGTGTGTGTTTTTATCAGTCAAGAAGAATTAATAACAACATCCTGATTTTAAGCACAGTAATAGTAAGGATACAATAAACTTCCAGCACTAAAAGAAAATAAATAAAATGTCTAATAGGAAGTCCTAAGAGTTGATCTAAATAAAACGACAAAAATATCAAATGTAGAGGAAGTTGAATGTAGAAGATGTTGAATTTGTTTCTCTGATATCAGTGACATTATTTGTAAGAAAATCAATCCTTAAAGCCAGATTGACTATTGGAAGGCTTATTACTAGAAGGATTTGAAAGCATCTGCTTCAAAGAAGGGAATGAACAGTAGTTAATGATGGGGCTGGAGATTATACAGAGCCTCCCAGGAAAATATTTTTCACTGAAACACCATCATCCAGTTTGATCACCAATGTTGTTCATCAACTCTGCCTCTGAAAAACTGGTATAGGAATTTCCAAAACTCATTCAACTTAAAAAGATAGAGACATGCCACTACTGCCACTCATCTCCAAAGGCAATTTCAAAAGATAAAATTTTCAAAGCATTTTGAAAGATAAAGCAGTGTTAGATAAGTGGGTGGCCTCTCTAGTAACTACTTTGAAGGAAGTTTTGGATACAGGTGGGGTTGATTTTCAGGTAGTAGACACTGGCAAGAGATGCCAGAGAGCATTCTGATTTAAAATTTTAAATTACAGGTCGGGAAGCCAGCACACTTAGGCCAAAGCCTGTCCTCAGACTGTTATCATAAAGTACATTTTATTGGACCACAGTCCTGGCAATATATATTGTCTATGACTATCTTTATCTAGAGGGCAGAGTAGAATAGTTGAGACAGAGACTGTAGGGCCCACAAAGACTAAAATATGTATTAACTAATAATCCATAGAAGTTTGCCCACTCCTGATTTGTATCACCAGTGTATAAATTGAAAGATGTTTGTGAGTTTTCAACCCTTTCTTTTATTTGTTGATTCTCTACTTTATTTATCTATCTTCATTATTGTTTCATGTTTTTAATTTTGAGATTATTGTATTGAAAAATAGAGCAGAGATTAAAAAACTATACAACACATCTACAGTGTAATGAATTACTATAAAACAAAAACTCTTGTACCACCACACAGCTCAAGAAATAACATGTTGTCAGCCATCCCATTCACACTTTTATGTCTCCTCTCTCCAAATATATAAGCAATATCCTAACTTTTATGGTAATCTTTTACTTGCATTTTATATGTTTATCACTCAAATGTGCATCCATGGACACTAATTTTATCTGACTCATTTTTCCAAATTGAAGATGTATCTTTCAAGTCACTTTAATCTACAGTCCCCACCTTTTTCTTTTTCTCACAATTTGCCTGTTGAAGGCTCCAGGTCATTTGAGCAAGAAAATTTCCCACAGTCTGATCTTTCTTCCTACATAATCATGGTGCAGTTCAACATGCTGCTCTGCCCTGAGTATTTTTAGCAAATTAGAAGTCAGATCCAGAGGCTTGTTCAGACTTCTTTGATTTATTTTTCTTACATAACTTTCATATGCACAGACTTCAGAAAGCAAATGGAGTCAAATATACCATTTTGATAAGCATTAAAAAATCTTGACAACTAATAAAGAGGTAGAACTATAGCCTCATAAAGAGGTAGAACTATATAGCCTCACAAAATATTTTAGGGTGGAGGCAGAGCTGTTTGGGGCTCTGTTTTACAAATGACGAAAAGCAGGCAAAGAGTTAGGTAAAGGGCTTGCCCCACACTGGTCAGCTGGTCAGTGAGGGAGGCAGGCCAGCAGCCATCCTGCTACCTTCCAGTCATCTGTGTCCACAGCTCCACAGTCTTCCTGCTTACCTCCCAGGTCTGGTGGTTTATTAAACATTTTTAAAGTAGCACAATTTAGCACTCACAAAGGACTAGTTACTATGCCAGGCACTAAGAACACAGATAGACATGGTCCCTGCCCTTAAGTCAGAGATCTAAAAAACTATACAAACACATGTACAGTGTAATGAATTACTATAAAACAAAAACTCTTCAAAACAAGGTGGGGGTGGGACTCATATGGGAACTATAACCAAGATGAAAATGCATACATTGTGCAAAATGAAAAATGATGTAAAAATATATAAAAGTAAAAAAAGATAATAATTAAAAAAATTTAAAAATACAAAAAACAAAAATCTCTGTACCACCACACAACTCAAGAAATAAGAGTTGTCAGCCATCTATGTCATACAATCTATGTCAGAAATATATATGCTTGCTATTCACATAATTATTTAATCACCAATGTGTTATGTACAATAATACAGGGTGTTTTTGGAGTGGAACTCCATTTGGGATAATGATTAGGGGAAAATGCTATTTAAACAGAGAGATAAAAGGATGATACAAGATGTAGCCAGGCAAGGAGAAGAAAGGGGTGGTAATGGAGGTCAAGGAGGCAAGATCTCAAATTCCACACAGAAGGGAGATCCCTGAAATGCGTAAGGGGGTGGGGCAAAGTCCTTCAATAAACAATGTGGAACAGTGGCTGAGGGAACAGACTTGTGAGCCAGGCTACAGGGTTACACTGCATAGGTTCTGACCTTAAGTAGGTGATTCAATCTGTGGCATCTGTAAAAGAAGAATACTTATAATAACAACCTGACAGGATTATTATGGGATTTAAAGAAATTGTAGATAATCTTCAACATAGGGTGGTTCAAACTTAAGAGTTTTTCAAGTTTACAGCAGTGCAAAAGCAATCTTACATATACACATTCAGTAGAAAAAATACTTTCAAGTTTGATCTTTTCCGAGGTTAGTGATATATAGTATGAAACTCCATTATGGTGCTGGGAAGTGTATTGTGTTGCCAGCATTTGGGGGATATTGTGTTTTGTATTTCTGCTTTCCATCGTGTCTAAAAAATGTCCATCTGCGTTTCTAGCTTCTGGTGAGGAGAAGAGATGAAATTCAAGTTAATTGCCCAGCATGAAGCCATGGAGACAGAAGAGCTTTTCAATGAGAACCTAATTGAAGTGGAGGAAGAAAGAAGTAAAAAGGTTGAGGCAGAGGAAGAGGGAATATAACTTGGGCACAAGAAGTTTATAGCAAGAAAGTGGCAGAGATGTTTATTAATATCAACAGTGGTACCCATATTAGAAAAAAAAAATAGATTCAATTACAAGAGCTTCACAAGACCTGATAGGCAGACATAGGATGCCATAGTTTGCTGCAGAAAAATATATATTGCAAAGAAGGAAAATACTATAGTCAAAACTTGATCTCTTCCAGAAGAACATTAAGCCTGTCAAACCATCAACAAATGTTCATGGACCATGTTTTCTACCAACTCTTCTCATGCCTTATCAAAAGAGAGAAATAGATTGATGACCCTATCACTGTAGCATCCACATCAATTAATTTTAGTTCAATGCTTCAAATATTCTTCAGGTCCATTGTGCTGTCATCTGTGTATGTTAATGGTGAAAATCTATCAAACCATCGTTATTCATTTTCAGTATTCAATTAGTTATGTGAGATATTCAATAACTTATAACATAGACTTTGTGTTAGATGATTTTGCCCAAGTGCAGGCTAATGCAAGTGTTTTGAGCACATTTAAGGTTAAGATGAGTTATGATGTTTGCTAAGTTAGGTGTATTAAATGCATTTCCAATTTAATAACATTTTCAACTTTTGATGGGTTTATCGAGACATAATCCTTCATAAGTCAAAAAAGATCTAAAACCGACATAAAACATTTAGAACAATGCCTGGCATGTAGTCAGCTGTATATGATTAACAAAGTAAGGTGAGTCCACTAAGCAATCAGAGAAGTTGGTGGTGGTTACATTGTCATTTTGGACTTTATCGCAAGAAAAGTGGCAAATCTTGAAGGTGTTAAACTGGAGAGTGACAGAATCAAAGGTGATAGAAAAACAAAAAACTGACATAACAGCAATGGCAAAGTGAGCGCAAGATAGTCAATCATCTGATGATATTAATATTTTGATCTACAACAGATTTCTGAGGAAAAGAGTCATCATCCATTAAGTAAATAAATGATTGGGTAGAAGATGAAAGTATCCATATAAGCACCACCTCTTTTTCCACAGCAATGAATCATTAGTGATGAATCAACATTGAGAGATGATGATTTAGAGGTTGAACAAGATCAATAATTGAAATATGATGCTCTGTCCTTGCTAGAGTTATTTGAATAAATGTCCCCAACCCAGGCTACATCAAAATCCCCTTTCAGAACAAAGATTGAGTCTTTTCTTTGTAAACGACACCCGTGCTGCATCTTTGCTCAAAATAAGAACTCATGAAATTTTTATTATAATGGGTTGAACAATTCTGTGACATTTGATTTCAGAACTCTCTCCATTCCTGCTACTCCATGCTAGGAGAATAGTCTTCACAATGCCCATCCGGAAAATTCAACCAGCTTTCAGGGATGTTATAAGGCTGGTAGACTTATTAAGTCCCAAATAATTGCACCAAATAAAATACATTTCCAAGAGTAGCTGCTGGTTAGAGAAGTTCTAGACTTGTAATAGATTGCCAGGCTGCCTCATTGATACATTATAGTCACTGAGAAGCCTGTAGAGAAGCAATATTCAATTTTGGTGAGCCCTGTGTCAAGCATCACCTCAAAATAAGGAACATTGTCTTGATGAGTTCAATACCTTCCATAGCTTCCAAAAGAGTTAAGTAGCTATTGTTGATCTCATTATCTGGGGACTTCACAAAGAGTCACCACAAGAGATCATGAGTTGACCACCCTCTTGGGGCTCAAACACAGCAAAGGTTACCTTTCATGCCTGATGTAGAACAGAATGCATTGATCCAAGAGTCAGATTTGACTTCCTTTTATCACTACCTGCTGGGTGATGTTGGCAATAGGCCTCCTCTCATTCTGCCTCAAGTTTATCACATCTAAAATAGTGCTCGTGACAAGACCTACCTCACAGGGTTGTAAATGATGTAAGGAAATAAACTGGTTTGCCCAGGGACAGGCTTCAGGTACGAACTCAATTAATATGAACTGCTATTACCTTTCCAGAATTTTTGAAGCAATGAATTCCAGCTCCAGTTTTGCACTGTCCCAAATTCTGAAAACAAAGGGTGTTAATACACTTTAATTTTAAAAGTGCCACACAGCACTTTTAAGAGGAGTGGGAGGGTACCGTGAAGTCAAAAGATCTGGTGTTTGCAATTCCAAAAAAGGTTGGAAATCATAGCCTAGAAGTGAATTATTTTGGTCTGATCCTGCTGCCCCAACCAGGCACTGTAGAAATTGTCCGTCTTCAACTGCCTTTCAACAATTGAGGGGATCCACAGAGAAAGAACACTCTTCCAAAAGGAAGACAAAGATATTATTGGAGAAGAAATTCCATAAGAGGAACATGGATACTCTAGGTCAAACTTTGATCAGTAGAATAAACCTAAAAAGCACCCACATTCGTGGTATAGTTTCTCTCTCTCTCTCTCTCTCTCTCTCTCTCTCTCTGTGTGTGTGTGTGTGTCTCTGTCTCTCTCTGTCTCTGTCTCTCTGTCTCTCTCTCTCTTTCTCTCTCTTGCACACACATACACATACTCCAGGTATAAGAATATAAGATAAAATCTTACTGTCTACTATAAATAATTGGAATGTATTCAGCTTTTGGAACCATGGACAGCAACAAGGCCTGTAAAAGCTACCATGCAAGAACATTTACTTGCATTCAATCTTTAATAAATTAAGTCTTTTTATTCCTTATTCATAAAGACAGGAATGTGGCCACTGACTCATGAAACAATTACTGCCTTTTGATTACAGATAAATTCACTTCTGACCAGGCCTAGAAACCCAGGCTGTTTTAATATTTTCTAGAAAAGGAAATTCTATATTTCATAAACTTTAGGCCTGCAGAGATTCATTCTTGATGATAAAGAAGCTTAATCTGCTGCTTCAACCAACAGTGATTATTAGAATGGTGATTGTGTTTTTAATCTAAACACACAAATTCACTCACCATCTTTGCTGTTATTACTTAGAAGGCAAATGAGAAAAGGACATAGAGGAGAAATATGGACCCCAAAACCTTTTGACTCATCTATTTTCAAGTTTTCTGGAAATGCAAATATTGTAAATACTTGAGAATTTCAAAATATTCTCACAATTTTGTATAATTTACATCAATAAATTGCTATGAATTAGATCATAAGTCTTAATAATATTTATTAAAGAGAGTTAAGCATAAATAATGTAATTGCAGAATGAAATAAGATTAGCAAAAGGGAATGGCTAAATAATCTTATAATTAGGTAGTCATAAGGACAAATTAATCCCCTTTCTTTGTGGATAGATGCGTTGATAGATGGACAGAGTATGACAGGGGGAGGGAGAGAGAGAAAGAAAGAGAGAGAGAGGATATGAATCACTACCGTTACTTGGCCATTTCAAGGAAATACAATGCTTAGCCAGCGTCTTCAAAAAAGTAAGATATCTCTGTCTATCACTTTTGGGTCCAGAATAAGTCTGATTCTAATAAGATCTTGGTGGACCTAATGGATTGACAAATGTGTTAGGCAGGTCAACCTGAAACACTAAAATCCAAGAAGGAAAACTGTGCTTCCGACACCCCAATCACTGCCTTTCTTGGCAGGTCACTGTCAGGACTAGAAGAGTCAGCTGTGAGTGCAGCTGCCACTTTTGCAGGACTCCAAAGGTAGCTGTACAGTGTGCAGCCTACTCAGCAGGATACAGCAACTCTGACCAGAGTTTGTCCGCTCTCCAGGTAGCCTGGTTATTAGAGTGAAGCTCTATAAAGAAGAAAAAATATTCCAGAAATACAGCAAGGAAAGGGTTAGCCCAGTAAACACTCATCATGTCACTCCTTCAAAAACAATATTGCACTAAGCACATTCCTAGCTTGAGTAAGAGCTGAAACAAGAAATTACCATGGGACTCGAACAATTTTTGGAAATCTTCAGATTTCCCAAGTAAGATAAGACCAGAACAATTCCCTGAAATGGTCAGACCACAGGTCCTTGATTCTGATTCTGAGCTCAAATTTCTGTGTGATTTTAGGCAAATCACTGAAATTCTTCTCATTTATACCTACCTTACAGAGATAAAGAAGTAAATATGAAAAGTTCTGAATGTTAAAAATGATAAATATATATTAACTATTATGATAATGGTGTTATCGCTGTGGTATGATATTAGGGAAAATCTGGGATTTGGAGATGTGCTTCAAGTTAATTCTTCCCACTCACTCCTGGACAATTTACTTTAATCACTCAATTTCCTCACTCTATCAAATAGAGCTACTAATATATTATATATTATCTCATTCAATCATCTGTGTACTAATTTCACGGTACAGTGTAGATTCTCCACAAAGGTGAGGTTCCCTCTCTTCCTTTGGTCAATAGTGTCCCTATAGGACCTATATCTAATGAAAACAATCATTTACTTATCCAGGGAATCCAGAGAAATAACCTACAAAGAGCTGAGTCCAGCTGCATAGAAAGGAACTTCCCAGAACTTGGCTCTTCCTCACAGACTCCTTACTTAGTTAAGTTTTATATCCCCAAAGTATTTAACACAAGCAGCTCAAGGGAATTGAATGATATCTCTGGACTGGTCTGAGACACAAAGCCATCTGGAGAACATAACTTCCAATACTCATTCCCAGTTGCATCACACCTAACCACAAAACCCCAGCCAAGCTCAGTTCTTCACCACTTTCCTCTCTCTATGGACTTAAATTCACAGGACTGCAATGACCTTTTAAAGCTCACAAAAGGCAACCCATCCTCCCTTTAAGCTCCTCTGGGCTGTTTCCATAATTAGAGAACAGAAGTATGGAAAGGGCCACTTAAGAATAAACCCAAACCATCCAAATAAGTCATTTCTGCATTGTTCTGGACTGTATGGCACATGTTTTCCTGGGAGCAAATTTATCTTCATAATTATGTTTCATTTAGTCAACCATTGAAATAAATTTCCATTCCTTGAGCATATTCCATTTGATAGCAATGGCAAGGATTAAATTTTAACTATGAATAAGCTACAGAAGAAAGAGTTTATGTGGCTGACCAAGAACAACACATCTTTGATATAGACGTAATGATTCAAAGCTCTAGTTCAGAAATAGCAATCAGTGTCCTGCTGAACAACCACCAATCTATTAGAGTCTGCCTTCCTGCCTGCACATTTGGTCTTAATTCTTATCCTGGTATCATTCCCAAACATTCCATCCCATTAAGCTAAAGTTACTCCAGAAATCCTTCCATATAAGATGCAGTCATTATGCTGTTCTCTGCCACCTTGGTCCAAGCCAAAGAGAGCTGCCTGCTTCAAACGCCTCGAGGTGGCTTATTGTTACTAAGACACATTTTCCAGCATAGAGAATGGATGAGTCTCCTGCAGTCCTGAGGTTTGGCTCTATTTGATGAGTTGACTGCCTGTGACCAAAAAAATAGCTGAGTGACAGAGTGGTGAGTACTCTGAATCAACATAAGGCAACCAGACGCTCACAAAAAGGCAGTTATGAAATATATTCAATAAATATCCAAATCCAGTTGTGGTCTCTTTCTTCACTTGTGACAGAAGGAACACAAACAATTTAGCAGCACACAATTAGCTTTCCATCCATGGAATGGAATGTCTCAAAATTTCCACTTGTGACCTACTCTTAAGATTGCCACGCACACTGAGAGATTTGCAAGGCTGTTGTCTGAGATAGAAACACATCGCTCTTTTGGTGGCCTTTCCCCATTTGCATTCCCAGTCTCTGAATTTTATAAGTCATCTTTGTCCTAGTGTTTGACAGAAGGTCAGATCGCAATTGGTCAGTTGTATGAAACTAATTGAGCAGAATAGTGGGGATGCTTCCCCAGAGCAAAAGGAAAAAAGCAGCCCTAACTGTACCAGCATCTATCAAGAGCTTTATCCATAAATATGTAACACAAATATGTAGAGATAGACCTAACACAAAAATAAATTCAGCAGTCAATTATCACCAGGCAATTTGATCCAATGTGACCTAAGTGATTTTATTTAAAAATTAAACAACAGAAACAAAAATATTAGGAAGGCAATATAGAGAGTGGTTGACAGTATAGACTGTGGGATCAGACCTGGAAACAAACCGCAGTTCTACTATTTTTCAGTTGCATGACCCTTAGCAAGTAACAGTTTCTAGACCTTTCTAAACCTAAGGTTTTCCTTGTCGTGTACTTAGTGAAATGCAACACATAGCAAGAACTCATTAAAAGTAATAATAAGCTCCAGTATCAGAATGTTATGGAACTGCTTTAGTCTCTGTTTCAAATGAGTCCACTAGAGTGGTGCCAATTATTCCAACTTTTACAATGAGATACCAAACAACCTGAGCAGGATTTACAAAGCCAATATTCTCAAATTGTCCTGTCAACCAGTTGTGAGCATATAAAAAGTCATTTTATAAGGCTGGAGATATTGAAGATTGGAGAGAGGAATTGTTTTTGGAAATGTCTACTGCAGACTAATTAGACTTCAAGGAGATCACCTGGTGAACTTGTTAGAGATCTTCTGGACACTGTGTGACATAATAAATGGAAACTGGGACATACCGGAGAAGTATAAAGACCAGAAATAGCTAAAGTGGCCTGTAGAAGAATAGAGAGCTGTACCTAGAAAATAATTGTATTCCCACAGGAAGAGACTCTCAAACATGAGTCACATGAGAGAGATGGGGAAGAAGGAGTGGAGGAATTATGGACCCTTCCCAAGAGAGATAATTGTAGGCAAAATTCTAAGATAGCTCTCAAGATAGCTGGCCGGTGACATATCTTCCTGTAGAATTGCCCTTGTATAATCACCTCATAGAACGAGACTTGTGAATCTGATAGGAACTCACTCTCATGACCAGGCTGTTTCTTTGAGTTATTCAAAGGAGAGATTTCCTAAATGAGCCTGGCCTAATTAAATGAGCCTTTAAAAGAAGGCAAAGTTTCAGAGAGACACTCACCTGCTGGTCTGGAAGATGAAGGCTCCATGAGTTCTACAGCTTCAAGGAAATACATTTTCCCAGCAGCCATGTGTGGTGGGAAGAAGATCCCTGGTATCCCCCAATCTCTACTCTGGCCAACACCTTATTTTCAGTTGGGTGAAATTCTGAACAAAGGACTCAGCTATGCCATGATGGACCTCTGCAGAAACTGTGAGGTAATAAATTTACATTGCATTAAGTCACTAAGCTTGTAGTAATTTGTTTCCCATCAATAGAAAACTAATAGGGCCTCCCCTGGTGGCGCAGCGGTTCACAGCCCACAGCCTCTGCAGCGCCGGTTCAATCCCCGGCCACCGGCGAGGGTCCCACGTGGTGCAACAGACCTCTCCTGCTGCGCCAGCTCCACCCCTCAGCAGTGTATTTCATCACTCTTCCTGTTCTGTTCCCTGCTCTGGCTCTGGTGAATTTTCTCACCCTCCCACACTTCTGACTGTACCCAGTGCTTGTATAAATAAATAAATAAACAAATAAATAAATAAATCTTAAAAAAATAGAAAACTAATACAAGGACTCTCTGGAGGAGCAAGGAAATCTCAGAAGTGTGTAGGACATAAGTCACCAGATGCCCAGAGCTGAGGAAGGTAACAGGCCTCCAGTCAGGGTGTGTGTTACATATGGTAGATCTCAGCAGAGAAAGATCCCCAGCAATGGGTTGTTGAGGATGGGTGTTCCAAACGCTCAAAAACACTCCACAGGAGAATCAATTTTGACCTTCCACCTAGCCCATAGCACCCTAGTGCCAGCTCACAAGAATTCTGGTATGTCAGACCACTCTGTCCCCATAGCTTTCTCTCCTGCCACAACCTTAAACTGGCAATGTGGGGATGAGGGTCAATGAGGGGGATGCTTAGCAATCTGGAAAGGAAGCTAGAAATATAATACCGAGAAATGACCCCTCTACCGTTTATAGCCTTCCACTTGCATGAACCAAAACTTTTACCTTTGAGTTTCCTACTTTTAATCACTATACTCAACTGGATTTAATAAAAACAATTGGATGTATTTTTTTTTTCCTTTCCAGCTAAAGTGACTAAAGAAACTGTTATGATCTGAAAATAAGATAAATTCTGAGCATAGTAAAGACTTTTATCCAAGGGCAGGAGAACTGGGCTTACAGAAACATTAGTCTCCCTTTATCCATGTAGGACACATGTCAAGTCCCCCAGCAGGTATTTTAAACTTCAGGTAGTACTGAACCCTATATGTACTATTTTGGGTTTTTGGCTATACATGTCTGCTTCAGTAAAGAAGAAATTTTAATTTGGAAATTAGGTACAGTATGAGATTAACAATAATAATTAAATAGAAAAATTATAAAATATACTGTGCTGAAAGTTACATGCTCTTTCTCTCCCTCTGTCTGTCTCTCAGTATCTGATTGCATGGAATATTTTCAGTGTGAGGTTGACCTCAGGTAGCTGAAATCTTACAAAGTGAAAATATAAAGGAGACTACTGTACTACAATAAAAAGTTGCCTTACGGTGACCCCATTCTTGTGTATTTTTTGGATAAAAGAGTTGTATTTTAATGATGATGCAACACAACAACAAAAAAATCTTTCTGTCCTGTTTATAGATTGAAAGTATTAAACTGGAAAAGTGAAGTAGGAAAATTATGTACATGTAGCTTAGATAAAGTTAAGATCTATCTTTTATCTTTATTTTACCTTTATTTTTATCTTTTATCTCTTCTCTGTTCATAGCTGAGCCTTGAAAGTGATCTAGTATAATGACTGATAATATTGATCAGGTCATGATCAGAAATTCTGCTGTTAGGTTGTGCTGAGTTCTGCCCTAATGGTTCTCTCATGCTCGTCATTCTTTCTTAGTGGAGAGTAGGAAGAAGGTTGGGATATCTGGTACAGCTTTGAGATTCAAGTTAAATGCGGTGGTAGCAGTTATCCTAGCAACTCTGTTGTCCTGTTGAAGTGGAAAAGATTTCTTGCACACCGAGAAGTGAAAATCCCTCCATGGTAATTCATTATTTATTCAGTGTAGATACACTTGAGAGCTGTCCTACTCAACGGCCATAATTTACCTAAAAGTCATGGTCCTGACTCATGAAAAGACTGCTGTCTAATACAGTGTTTTTTCATACAAATTCTCCTCCTGAAAAAAAGGCGAGCATTAATGATAAGTACATATAAACACATGCTCACAGACACTCTCTCATTTTCAAAGGTGTGCATGTTTAGTGAAAGTGTGAGAAGGTGAAAAAATGCATTTTAATTTCTACTCCTATAGAGGAAATAGCAGGGGAAAAAAATGTCTGGCCACAGAGAGATGGAGGTGTCTCAGTGTAAGCAAAGAGAATGACAATGAGGCAAGTGGTTAAGAAGGGCTGTTGGCAGAGCAGGCAGGCACAGAGAACGTACCAAACCAGAAGCAAGGGGGCAGTGTGAGAACCCCATCAGTCCTCTGATGTCTATGATTTGCTCCCTATGAGCATGATGCCTGGAGGGCGGAGTACCACTGGGAAGGTCAGCTTCACCACATTTCACTTCTCAACATGAAATAAAGGAGGTGGCTACATAGGAGTCCTCCCCTTCATGGAAGTTTTATCTTCTATCTCCATGAGTCAGGGCATACCACCCCATATTTCTAACAATGACTCATAGATATCCCCAGCAGTAACTACACTTACTTCCACTTACATTCCCTGCCTGGTCTGCCTTTCTGTGATACCCTTTCATCTCCAGATTGAAATCCTATCTTACCTTTAAGACCTAACCTACAGTCTATAATTCCACAAAGTCCACAAGCAACCGCTCTTCTCTCATTTCCTACTCAATTTAGAAGAAAGCAGAAGGGAACTGACATGCTGAGACAGATAGCCTGCTTTATACAAATGACAGTGCTAGTTACTTTCCATTCTCTTCCAATTATCTCTCGTTGTAGAACATACCATTTCTAAAATATAGTGACTTGAACAAGAGCCATTTTGTTATGCTCATGAATTCTGTATTGGGAATTTGGAAAAGGCACAGTGGGGGCAGTTCTCTGTTCATCTCGCTTGGGGCCTTGGCCAAGGTGACTTCTAGGGCTGGGAGTGACTCAGGAATTGAAGCTCACATATAGCTGAAGCAAACACGTCCAAGATGGCTTCTTCACTCATGTATCTGTTGCCTGCGGATGGGCCACTAAAGAACAGCTCAACTAGGGCTCAAGCAGACGGTTTACCTGCAACCACTTCGTAAGGTGGCCTTTAGGTAGTCAGATTTACATGGTGGATCAGAGTTTCAAGAACGAGAACTCTGGTCACTTTATCACAATGAGACATGGAGGTCCCATGATACCACATCTGCTTTTGGTCTAAGCAAATAAAACCTTCCCAAGTTCAAGGGGAGAGTACATAATAGACCTTCCACATCTTAATGAAAGAAGTAGCAAGGATTTTGCAGCTGTGTTTTAACCCCACTGCAGTTGGAAGGACACATCCATTGCAAAGAAATGTTTAAAGAGTTTTCTCTCTTAATTGTCACAAAAATGTTTAAAGAATATTATTGTTTATCCTTCCTTCACAGAGGAAGAAAATCAAGACTTAAAAAAGTTAAGCAAGTTAATTATTAGGTCCCGTGCCTAGAGAAAGAAGTTCGGGTTTGTCTGACCTCAATGGCACCAATCTACATCTAGACCATCTGCCACCCTGAGTCACAATATTGGCATTTCTCTAATCCTAAACTCTTTGAGAGCACAGATTTTATCATTTGTTTCTTATTATACACACATGGCCTAAATACCTAAGTTAAGAGTGATAGGTCTCATTAACATTAGTCAACTGATTTCCAACCTCTTCTTCTGCCAAAAGCATTGTATCTTTCATCTTACTTTCCCTACTTATATTGCACAGGTAAATAAATTTGATTGACACTAAGGTTACTCCCTCTCCAGTGAAAGGGAGAAAGTATGGCAGAAAAATCAAATGCACAAAGACAGAAACTTTCTTCTTGGCAAAGAAAAACATGTAAAAATCACTACTCAGAGGCATCTTTCATGGCACAAAAGGGTTAAGTCTCAGCACTATGACACTATCCACAGCCACCGCAGCATGAGTTCAAATCCAGGTCAGGGAGCTAACCCACATGGCATAGCAGACCTCTCCTGTCTCACCTGCTGCTCCCCTCAGTAGTGTATTTCAATAGATCTGCCTGTTCTGTTCCCCACTCTGTCTCCAGTGAATACTCTTAACCCCCACACACACCTCTGGTCTACACCCCATTCTTGTATGCATAAATAAATAAATAAATCTTTAAAAAAATAAAATTCACCACTCAATAATTCAACCAATATTTATAGATCACTTACTACGTGACAGATACTGGAGATGAGGGACTGACTAAAGTCCCTGCCCTCATGGCTCAGGGCTGAGATGGACAAATTAATAGAAATAATATATTGTGTAACAATAAGTGCATGAAGAACAATAATGCAGGGCAAGGGTAATGAAAGTAATAATGTGCTATTTAAGATAGTGTAAGTCAGAGAATTTGAAAAAGTGACAAAGGAAATGACGTTAGAAAATCTGATGTGTAGGATCGCATAGGCCATGTTAAAGGATTTGAATTGTACCCTGAGTCATGGGTAGACATGTAAGAATTTTAAAACAATGGGGAGTGACATGATCTGACCTACATTGTTTTAAGTTGCTTGTGATACTCTAAAAATAATTGATTATAGAAACATGAAATATTAAAGACAGCCAAAAATTTTTTGACTGTCCTCTCATTAAAGGGTTGGATCTACTTTCTTCCCCTTGAATCTGGGCTGAATGAGTATTTTGAACACTAAAATATAATGAAGGGCCTCCCCAGTGGTGCAGTAGGTTGAGTGCAGTGCTGTGAAGCTGTCCGCAGCCTCTGCAGCATGGGTTCAATTTCTGGCCGGCCAGGGAGCAACCCACATGGTGCAGCAGACCTCTCCTGCCTAGCCCGCTGCTCCCCTCAGCGGTGTATTTCATCAGTCTGCCTGTTCTGTTCCCCATTCTATCTCTGTTGAATCCTCTAACCACCTCTCACTCTGGTCTGTACCCACCTCTTGTGTGTGTATATGTATATATATACATATATTTTATATATATATATATACAATGAAAGTGATGGTCTGCCAGTTTTCCAGGTCAAGAAGTTCACATACTGAAAGCTTTCACTCTCAGTCACCATGCTGTGTGGAAAGCCAGGGAGCCTTAAGAAAAGGTCCTGTGAAGAGGAGTTGATGCCCTCAGATGACACCCCTAGCTAAAATCATAGCCAAGAGCCAGAGCCAATTTGCCAGTCATATGAAATGGAAATGGATCCTTCACCCCAGATGACAAAGCAAAGAATTAAGACAAGCTGTCCTGCTGAGCTCTTTTGAATTCCCTACCCACAAAATTGTGAGGACACATTTTGGTGTCATTTGCTATGTAACAATGAGTAACTAGAACAAAGGATGAGAGAGAACCAATGAGGGAATTCTTCCAGTAATCAGGTGAGAGCTAATGAGGCGTGGACTAGTGTTGTTGTCAGTGAAGGAGCTCAAGGCATCAACTAATAAGTCTAGATCTTCTTACATTTTTATGTCCTTGTGTATTTCAAATTAATCATAATTTCCTTCTTGATCCATCCTCCTACACTAACACCAAGTGTCCACTTCAGGAAAATTAAACTTCCTAATTTGACAGAACGGTTTTCAGACCTCATTCTTTTCCGTTCACTGTGCTACCTGTGAATGTGCTACAGATTGTTGAAGCTTTATTTAGGAAGACAATGGGTTTCTAAAAGATATGCTGTAAACTCCACAGAGTGGAACAGGAACTTTTCATTTGGTGATATAAATCCTAACTTCCCTTTTCTTTAAAATATTTTATTTTATATAATTCTTACATCATTTTTCATTTTTGCACATGTATGCATTATCATTTTGGTTATATTCCCCATACAATTGCACCCCCCCTTATTTTGACCCTAGTCATTCCTCTCCCCTTCCCTCCCCTCCCGCCCGCGTAGTGTGTCTCTGTTTTATAGTTGCTTGTTGATTTTGATTTTTACTTTGTATTAATTAGTCTTTTTCCTGGTCCCTCATTTAGGTTTTCTAAATTAATGCTATGAGTGAGACCATCCAGTATTTTTCTTTTTCTTTCTGACTTATTTTTTTTTTAATTTTTTTTATAGAGGCATTTATTTATTTATTTGTTTGTTTGTTTATACAAGCACTGGGTACAGTCAGAAGCGTGGGAGGGTGAGGGAATTCACCAGAACCAGAGTGGGGAGCAGAGCAGGAAGAAGGACCGAAGTACACTGCTGAGGGGAGCAGCGGGCGGCAGGAGAGGTCTGCGCGCCATGTGGGACCCTCCTCTGGTGGCCGGGGAGCAGCCTGGGATCGAAACGGCGCCGCAGAGGCGCGGGCAGCTTCGCAACCCAGCGCTCAAGCGCTGCGCCACCGGAGAGGCCCTCTTTCTGACTTATTACGCTGGGCATGATCCCTTCCAGCTCCATCCATGTTGCTGCAAACTGCATGTGTTTGTTTTTTAATTGCTGAGTAATATTCCATTGTGTATCCCTTTAATGCTGTCAATGATTCTGTTAAATGTTTAGCCACTACACCACAGTAGAGGCTCCCTAACTATAAGTAGCCAAGGATTTGGCTTTAAAAATGAAAAGTTAAGAAAATGACCACGTCCCTTACTCCTTCCTTCAACTTAAATTCTTTTCTGGTTTTAAAAGCCAATATTGCAGTCCTCGTGCATTACCACTTCTTGAGAAACAACTATAGCTGTCTAGTGTGGGTGTGCTGCTCCTAGAGGAAGGCAAGGTTACTAAGGTTCAAGGAGGGTTCTCCTGAAGCAAAGGAAGAGGAGCACTAACTTCTAGAATAATTTCATTGGTCCCCATCTTATCACTCGGAGAATTCAAGAAACTGTCCATGATTGCAGTGATTCTGTAATAAAGCTGAACAAGTTTGTTTGAATAGTGTTCCTGTCTACTACTCTATACTCTAACCTACTAGATTAATAGTTGTCATATTATAACCCATGAACCATTTCATCAGAGCCTTAAGAATGTGTATTCTCAGATGCCACATCAGCCTTATTTTTTTTTAAGATTTTATTTATTTATTTATACAAGTCTGGTTATTTATACCCACTCTGGTTCTGGGTATAGTCAGAAGCACAGGAGGGTGAGAGAATTCACCAGAGCTAGAGCAGGGAACAGAACAGGCAGAGTGATGAAACACACTGCTGAGGGGAGCAGCAGGGGCTGCAGGAGGGGTGTGTCGCACCATGTGGGACCCTCGCTGGTGGCCGGGTATCGAACCGGCGCTGCAGAGGCTGCAGGCAGCTTCACAAAACAGTGCTCAACCGCTGCGCCACCAGGGAGGCCCACATCAGCCTTATTTAGTCAGATGCTCTGACAGGGCCCTGCAATTATCCTTTCTGCAAACATCCCTGACTGATTCATAAGTATTTCAATGTTCGGAAACCAATATCTTTGGAAACTCCTGTTAAACTGTTCTCTATACAGGAGGCGCAGCGGGTTGAGTGCAGCACTGTGAAGCTGTCCACAGCCTCCACAGTATGGATTTGATTCCCGGACGGCCAGGGAGATACCCACATGGCACAGCAGACCTCTCCTGCCTTGCCCACTGCTCCCCTCAGCAGTGTATTTCAGTCAGTCTGTCTGTTCTGCTCCCCACTCTGTCTCTGGTGAATTCGCCCTCCCATGCCTCTGGCCTGTACCCCAGTTCTTGTATAAAAGTAAATAAATCTTTAAACAAATTAAAAAAAAATAGAGACTAGGATAAAATGGCCAGAGGTCCCTTTAGGAAAGTAGCACATTTTCCCAGCTGTATATGTGGAAATTCCTCTCCTAGTCTTTAAGATTTGCTGGATGCAAACAAATCCTTATCCCATAGAACATCAAACAGTGGTTAAGCAATAGGGCTCACAATATGCTTGTCTTTTTTGTTTGGTGGGAAAAGTGTTGATAAAAGCTGGTTAGTCTCATGGGACTAAAGATAAGAAGATCAAAAGATTTGAATAATTGCTAGTCACTGTTCTATGGTAGACAATATTATTACCTGAACTATCAACACCTCAGAGATTCCAATGATTTAGAGAACTGAAATAAAGTTCAAGAGGCAATATGAGGCTCTAGAAGTAAATAGGAACAAACCATAAATGACCTTGTAATCTTTGATGAAGACTTTAGTTGTTTTCTTTCTTGAGATATAGAATTGTGACAGAAATTAGCCAATAGCTCAACTCTCTTTTCCCACTTTGTAAAAGATTGCAGCTGAACTACATTTCCTAGTCTCCCTTTGGTTAAATGTGGTCATGTAACCAATGTCTGCCCAAAGGGTGTAGGTAAAAATCTGTACTCCATTTCCAGACCTGGGCCATTAAAATGTCCCATTCTATCCCTCAGTTTATCTTTCTCCCTACCCACTAGCTAGAAGTTAAAGATCATAGAGATTTAAAAGTTGGCATAGTTTAAAGGAAGGAACCTGAATCTCTAATTTACCACATTTTGAAAAATGTCTATTGAACATTCATTACACTATTGCTTAAGCAAAAAATATATTTTATTCCATTAAGATATAAAATTTGTGTATTTATTCATTATAATAACTAGCATTACCCTAACTAATATAGGAATTATTTAAGGACTTAAGTTAACATGAGTTCTTTTTATAGAAAAGTCACCCTAGCCCTTGGAAAAAATTATACACAAAAGGTAAACAAGAACATGGGTTGTTTATAGGAAACCATCTCTGTTCAAGATAAAAAACAACAAAAATCAAGAATACTACTACTCACATAGGTAAAAATGATTTCAATCTGTCATTTAATTTAATAACTTGCATAAGAGCAGGTAAGTATCTATCAACCATTCAAACCAAATGGTTATTCTATGTATTTTTAAAACTTCAACAATTATTCCACCTTTCATAGTAATATAGAATTGCCCTCTGACCCAAGATGTTTTTCTTCATGTAGAGATTCAGTTTTGTTGCATTTTAAAAATATTTTCTGAACAGCTGGTATGACTGCCCTCACCCAAACCTTCCCTTCCTCCAAGCTATCATCATTTTTATTTTATTATTTTTTTTTGCTGTGAATACCAACCTTTTATTTATTTTTCCTATTGTTTGTATTACACAGATTTAAAATATACAGCAAATAGAATATTGTATCCAACACCCAGGGTAAACATCAGGTCATTTTTCAGTCTCCTTCTTGTTTTGTCTCAATGTATTATTTTATAGGTTTCTTACATAAAATATATAGTTGTTGAAATGCACAAATATAACCCACACCTTATCAAGGTATAAAGTACATCTGTCATCCTGAAGTTTCTTCCTTTTTGATAATTGTATTTTTTTAAAGATTTATCTATTTATGCATACAAGAGCTGGGGTACAGCCCAGAGATGCGGGGGATGAGAGGATTCAACATGAGGTTGACCAGCTAGAAGCTATGTATCCCATCCTCTCTTGCAGCTATGTATAACAAATTGACTAAATTCTCTCCAGTAAAATAAAAATGGAAGTGTTGAATGTAACCAACTGCAGCTGGAAAGAACATGTATTAATGTAGAGTAGTGCACTTTCAGTGTTCCTGACAACCAGGTATATTCAATAAAAATTAAATTACTTTGTATACCATTTTATCATTGTCTTGAACACACAAAAAAAAACCGTGATAATTTTATGAATGGAAGAAAACGGAAATAATGGATGAGCAACTGACATTTCTGGTTCAGATTTTAAGGTTTGCATTTATTGCTCACTTCCCAGGCTCATACTGCCCCTCTAAGACAAAGAGAAATTCCTTAATGTATGTTTAAAGCAGACTTTTCATTCTTAAATTTAAGATGATGTTCATATTCAGTTTTATAAAACTAGTCAGCATAAGTTATGTAACTAGAAGAAATACAGATAAGCATAAAAAATTAATGCAAATTTCTCATAATTTTATCCATAGTGGTACATAGTGGTAACTGTATGAGTTGAGCCTCTTTAAATCAACATATACTTGTATCTAATTTATTTTGGTTTTATAAAAGTAAGATCATAAGTGCATGCAGTTAGGTAATTTGCTTTACTGCATTTTCATCCCTTAGACTTTTTTGTTAATACAGGAGCTTTATTAAAATACAATTCATAGAACATAAAATTCATCTTTTTAGAGTATACAAATAGTGGGTTTTAGTACATTAAAAACTGGTAAACTTTAAAATGCAGAAAAATTTTGCAAGTCCAAAAAGAAACTCAGCATCCATTTGTGGACACTCCCCATTCCCTCCTCTGTCCAACAGCTGACAACCACTAATCTAATTTCTGTCTCTATGTAGTTATCTCTCTTGGAAATTTTATATAAATGGAATAATATAGGGAGCAGCTTTTTTTGTCTCTCTTCTTTCTCTTCTTTTTAAAAAGATTTATTTATTTATTTATTTATTTATGCAAGAACTGGGAAGAGCTGGGGTACAGACCAGAGGTGCGGGGGGTGAGAGGATTCACCAGAGACAGAGTGGGGAACAGAATAGACTGACTGAAATGCACTGCTGAGGGGAGCAGTGGGTGAAACAGGAGAGGTCTGCTACACCATGTGGGTAGCTCCCTGGCCAGCTGAGGATCGAATTTGTGCTGCAATGGCTGTGGACAGCTTCATAGTGCTGTGCTTAACCACTTGCACCACCAGGGAGGCCCCTCTCTTCTTTATCTTTTAACATATTTTCAAGCTTATCCATGTTATAGCACCTACGAGTACTTTATTCATTTTTGAGACAGTATAATTTTCCATTATATCATTATATACCACATTTATCTATGTATAATGTGTTGGACATTTGGGTGAGGAATTTTTTTTGCTTATCAATTTTTTTTGTTAATGTGGATTTTAAAATCATGTTTAATTCCTCCAGGGTGTTCTGTTGAAGAAGAACCATTTGATTGAATGAGACATACCATATTGCTTAAACCAACTCCCTGTTTGCAAACTATCTAGCAATCAACATCCTTATAGAGAAACCTAAGCAAACTCTGTCTCACTTTAGAGTTGGGTTACTAGAATGGGATTGACATTTTTCTAAATGTCATTGTATTGGTACAAGGGGTACAAATATGTGTGCAAATAGGGCAATGGAGAGAGAGGGAGGGGGACTTTCTTAAACTATCTTCCATCAAGGAAAAGAGATTTGGAAATATGTCACTAAAAATATCTATGACCCTACAGGTAAAATGATTTGCCTGGTCAAGGGCAGATGCAGAACTGAAAGTCCTTCTAACCTTTTTCAGACCTGAAGCAGCCTGAGGCAGTACTCTCCCAACCCTAAAAGGCTGACTACAAATCATGCTTGTTGGCAATATCTGCTGACGTGCTGCCTCACACATGGCTAAAAGCCTTTCCTGGAGCTGAGAATAAATTCCAAGACAGTAACAACAGCTATAACAATGAAGCCACATGTTAAAGTGTTTAAAAGTCCTCATTAGGAGTATTCACCCAACATAACATTCTTTACATGGATAGATCCTGCACACTAGAAGAATATGGGGAGGGGCTGTGCCATGCCAAAGAAGGGAGAAGTGAGATTATTCTGCAGAAGACTAGAGGAGTGAGGTTTTTAAGCAATATTTCAATGAAGGGTAGCTCCTGTTCTACTGTCACCTTTGCAAGCCCAAAGGAAGCAAATTTTTCTCAGGCATTTCACTTGTGAGCAGATGTCTACTGTGCAACAAGAAAATGAAACAAAAGGGGGATACAGCACCTCTTGAAAGAGCATAATAAACACAAATCATGCTGCCTCCAACAGACTATAGAGCTTTCATTTGCAATCTGGCTTATTCATGTGATTTGTTTTGAAAGGACTTAGGTTTATTCCGAGATGGGGTAGCGGGAGGTTGTTAGGCCCACATTGTGTCCTGGGGAGAAGTTTCCGTGGGGTGTCCACACAGGAATATGTGCTCCAAGAGCCTTTCTGAGATTTAAGTGTCTTAATTAAAAGAGCAAAGTCACAAAAGGAGAAAGGTTTGGCAACCTCTTTATAGAGATAAAAATTATCCCTTTTTAGGTGTTTGCCTTTGCAAGAATTTGCCACAGACTAATTTTTTAACCAATAAAATTATGTGTGTGTGCATGTGTGTGAATGAGTGTGTTTTTAGAGAGTTATTTCGCAAAGGGAACATGCCTGGAGATTTAAAACAAGAATTGGCAGTATAGACAAACTTGAGGGACCCACTTGAATCAGAAGGAAAAAAAATATCCCCAGTGGTTTTTGGCTCACAGATACTCTGCAAAATGTCCTGGGATGGGGACCATCTGGACAAAGATATTCCCACCCCACCAAACAAAATGTGAGTTAGAAAACAGGAAAAACACACCCCCTCACACAAAGCCAAGCCAAGAAGCCAAAGGATTGAAGGGAGGAGAGTTTGCACAATGCAGGCGGAAGTGGAGCTCTGTAGGCACCTCGGAATACAGGGCTGCTTAGAATCCTGGGCGAATGACCCCCTCTGAATGTCCCAGGATTGGGGAAGGACATAGGTCATGTTGTATGTGGAACTATTCAAGTTGGCCAAAGGGAAAGACAAGAAATTGAGAAATTTCCATTTTGATAACTACTTCCCATGCTTTCTCTAGGCATGCAAAAGTTGCCCAAAATAAAAACTATTTCCGGGGTTGCTTTGACCATTTCTTGTTACTCATTAGTATATTTGAATTCTTCTAAGGCACAAAAGGGTGCAAGATTTCATCTGCTAAATCAGAGAGTCAAATTATCAAACATACAAATAATCATGTAATTAAATCACAAAGAGAAAAATAATTTTCATTGACATGAGATACTAGCTACAAACTTCACCAAGCATGTTTAGTAAACTGCAACAATTTTTAAATCCTCTTATTGCATTAGGGTCTCTAAATTTATAGGTTCACTAGAAAAAATTAAACGTTAATCATAGTGCCTAGTAGTCCATGGGAAAACACAATTATGTGTATTGTGCTATCATTGCTGCTTCCACAACGTTTGTTTTCCAAGTACAGTAAGATACCAGGCTATTCCTTTTTTACATAGAAAAATTACCAATGGTTTTATCTGGAGTGAATAAAACTTTGCTTTCCCATCAGAGTAGTTAGGGCATGTCTTCTCCTTCATCTCATAACTGAACACCCCACTCTTACCCACGCCCCCAAAATCACTTCAACAGTATTTCTTTGCAATCTGTATCTTGTAATTCTAAAATCAGAATCTCTTCAACCAATCAACAGCCCACCCTTCTCCATCTGAGAAACCAATTGGTTATGGGCTTCTATTTTCCGGAATAGCTGTCCACAACCAGGGGTCCACAGTTCTATGTTGGTCCAAGAAGAATTGGCAAATGTTCCAAAGTACCTGCCTAGATAGAGGTGAAGTGAAAGGAAAGTTGACTGCTGCTTGTCAAACAGAACAACCTCACAGAGACACACAGGGAATCACTAATCCAGACCACAGGATAGTCTCTAGCTATTATCAGAGCTTTAAAAAACAAAATCAATCCATGTGGTCAGGCCAGAAACATTGTGGTACTGGTTGCTAAACATCTATTTTCTAGTAGGGAATTGTGCTTGACCATCCACCCTCCGCTGCTTTGTAATTTTATCTAAAATGTGTACGTCACTATGTGTATGATATATAAGGGGTGTGTTTTTCCAGGATTGGGGAAGGACACAGGTCATGTTGTATGTGTCATGTTGTATATATCTCCTATAAAGCAGGAGATAAAAAGAAAAAGGTACTTTAATATTTGACTGTTTTTACAAAAGAAAATTGAGTGAAAAGATCTGTAGTGGCCTTATTCCATCCCTTCCTACTCTCCTCCCTATCTTCTTTCCTACCATCCTCCCTCCCTCGCTCTCTTTTCTTATTTTTTTTTAAAGATTTATTTATTTATACAAGAACTGGGGTACAGTCAGAGGTATGGGAGGGCGAGAGAATTCACCAGAGGCAGAGCAGGGAACAGAACAGGCGGTAGACCAAAGACACTGCTAAGGGACCAGCGGGCGAGGCAGGAGAGGTCTGCCGCACCATGTGGGTCTCTACTGGGCCGGCCAGGAATTGAACCCGTGCTGCAGAGGCTGCAGACAGTTTCACAGCACTGCATTCAACCCGCTGCACCACCGGGGAGGCCATTGGCAATGGGCTGCTTCTCTCAGGAAAAATAGTAATGTGAAAATACAAATGTGAAAGAACACTACTCCTGCCAAAGATGAGGTAAAGGACTCTGATCTTTGCTCCACCTCCCTCTTCAAGTACTTCTTTCTTTTGTCAGCTACACAGAGCATTCCAGTGTGTTCTAAGGATCCATAAAAGGTCTGAAAAACATTTACGTGGTAGAAAGACCATTTGCTGTCAGAAAGACACATATTTCCATTAGAAGTGGACCTTAGGCCATGACATGCCATGCCAGGAACCAGGACAAGGGTGATGTAGGGACACAGAGACAGTCTCAATAGGATCAAGGAGCTGGCAGAGCTCCCATCCTTCAACAGAGCAGCCTCTTTTACAAGCTCTTATATTGGGGTTGTCTTCCATTGGGTACAGAAATTGTAAAATTACTTAACCAGGTAAACTTTAAAGTCTCTTCCAATCACAGAGTTCTGCACTGAGGTTTTAATTCATTTGTAGTCCATCTAACTTTTCTTTAGAGAAAATGCTTTCTCAGAGATCATATAAGATAGCCAAGTTATTCACTTTCCAGCTCTTGGGTGAATGTTATTAGTTTTTCCATTACTCTTTTCCTTATTATACTTAAAACCCCATAGTAAAAATACCTTATTACTTGTCTTTCATAAGAGAAAGCTCACCATGAGAGTTCAGGCAGCAAGGTGCTAATTAATTCAGTTTTATTCTTTAGAATTGGCTTATTACAGCCATGTACATAAAACATAATCACTTTCACCAAGTTAATATTATGAGTTTGGCCCAATTCAATTCTTTTAACCTCAATGTTGTTTCTAATCATACACATTTTAGAAACTCATCTTCATAGCTCCCCTAATTATAGCAAGCATCAGCGGGTTGGACAATAATTACATAATGAAGAGATGCTGGAACTACAGTAAATAACTTGTTACAAAAAAGAAGAATTAATCCCCAAATAAGCCAGACTTTGCCTCTAGTCCCAATTTGGCACATTACCTTCCATTTTCTGCGTATACTTTACATGACCATAACAATGATTGGTAATATGATTTTAATTATTTTGTAAATCATTGATGTTTCTATACTTATTAGTATAGTAATAGCTGCATAATACTCTATTGTGTTGATGCATTCTAGTTTGTCACTCATTCAGTGAATATTTGTATTTAAAGGCCTGTCTCTGAACCAACAAAATATTCTGCTTTTTCTCAGATTATCACTGGACCAATGGTCAGCCAATTACAGGGCCTCACCTTATTTTCTTAAAGTTGGAAAATAGACATAGCAACTGCTGGTGGGGTTGTCGGCAAAATGTACACTACGCAAAAACCTTTCAGTTGACCAGTTCTCCATATATGGGGAAAAATTAGAAATGTTAACCTACATAGTTTTTAAGCAAGCGTTCCAGCTCAGAGACAGTATCATGTCTAAATCATTCTTGGTTACCACTAGTCTAGCTTTCCCAGGAAAATCAAAGTCAGAAATTCCTACTAAAATGATTAAATGGGGAAGCAACTTCTAAAAAATATTGAAATTGGAAAAAAACTCACACACTTTGGAGCTACATTTTTTTTTAAGGATGGACCCAGGGGTGGAATCTAGGAAAAGTATCCTCACATAAAATAACACACTTCTGTTTGGTATTCTATGAACATTTGAATATTTTGAACATAGCTTTTGTCATTTTCCAAAACATCAGGCCTTCGGTTATGTATGTCAGAATGGATAGGTCTCAGCTTTTTCTTCAACCAGAATGTGGTTTTCAGATGCAGTGGGTGGTTATTTTGATTATGTTCCACATATGTTCAGAGGGTTTTGTCAACGGGATCTTAAAAATGTCACTTCTTGAAATGTTCCTTTTTGTTCCCCTCTAACTGTTAGTCCTTGTCACTCTTGCTCTAAAACATGCTAAATAATTCCAACCTTCCAATGCTGTTTGCACCTTTCCAATGCTCGTAACGGGTACATGGGGCTGTATAAATACTAACGAGGAAATCAGTTTCTGAAAAGTGCTAAATAATCACATTGTTGGAGCTGTAACAGCAATACAAAGCACTTTCATTTTCACAAGTACATTTTGAATGTAATAAAATAAAGAGTGTTAGTTAAACAGAGACATTTGCACCATGGGAGGTTGTAGAACTATTCAAAGGTATTACAGATAGAGGTTAATATATGTAAGGGGTTGTTGGGAGCTGATTATTATTATGATGATTTTAAGTGGAAATATAGCATTCAAAAGAAATAGGACTGCAATCTTACGGTAGGTGCTCAAATTCTTTACTTTTTTAAAAAATACAAATTTGCGTGTGGTTGGTATATATCATTCAATGAAAGCTGAAATGCTTCCAGCATTTCTCTAACTTCTTCCTTTTTTTTTTTCTGTAAAACCCTCCAAGTTCAGAGTGTCATGTTGGTAAAGACCAGTTGCATAAACAACCAGCCTGAAATTAAGCTTAATTTTCAGTAACCACAATTATGTAAAAAATAATGACCACATTCACCAAAGCTCATGTGTCATTAAGGGAATGGAATCTTATTCTTTGTCTCCACCTATGAAACCTACTATTGGGACGTTGAAGATGGGAATTCCATGGTAATCATCACCAACCACCTGGAAGCATACCTAAGACTGAATATACTTTTGGCCTTTTTCCACATCCTTTCTGAAAAAAGTTCCAAATTACACTTTAACAATCACTAATGTTTTTGAAAATTTTATTGACTCATGTAAAAGAGAGAGCAAAAGGGATACACATGATCAAAGCAGTAGTTATATTTCTAGAATTGTTTAAAATCTATTTGAAAAATCTCTTTTTATTTTTCCCTGCCCTAGCCTCATGTTTTATATGAGAAAACTTTAAAGATACACTGGATCTCTTAAATATCTTGGACCACTATGATTGACCTTCATTGGAAAGTATTCCATCAAGCATTATTTTAAAATATTCTACTAAAAAAATTTAAAAATAAATAAAATATTCTACTTTCCAATGTCTTTGAATAATTGTTGCCTCTGCTCTACAACGGTTGCCTCTACTCCTTTTTTGTAGTCCTAATAAACTCCTAAGTCTTTGAATGACAATGCTGTCTGAGAACCCAAACTTTGTCTGAAATTGTAAAAATAAAAAATACTCTCCCCCTAAAGAGCCAAGGTTTTAGAACTCCTGGAGATTACAGATATTCCCATTACTCTGATTCATAGGGTATGCATTAATCAGCAAAAATCCCTAACTTACCTTCATTTTGTTTGTAACTCCTCCACACCACTATATAAATTTTAAGTTTTGCTAAGCTAATATTTCATCACTCTCTAAGAAAACATAAAAGCATATTGACCTAAAAGCTTCAGTGTTCTCATTTACAAAATAGAATAATTGTGTTTATAGCATTACTGTAAGGATTTAATAAGATACTTGTGAATACTTACTTTATAACTTGACACCAAAAAAGCCAAAAAATAGGCTTAGTTGCCTGTTTTATTAGCTTTTCCCTCACCAATCCATATCATTTGCTCAGTGATAGCCACTCATCCAGAGTTAAATGAATACACCTTTTAACCATGTCACATAGTTGAATCCATCTGCGCCGTATTATCTTTCTTTAGTTGGTCTGGTGCCTTGTAATATTCTTAAATTACTTCTTGTTTGAACTTCTTACCTGGATTGTATGTGCTTGTAGGGAAAGAATTATATCCTATGCTTTTCTGTTAGAGTGAATAATTTGGGGAGAAAATAAACTTACAGAATACCTATTAGGTGCAAAGCACTCTGCTCATTATAAATCAATCAACAAGTTTTACTGAGTGCTTGCTGTCTACATACAAATATCAAAATTGTCACTAGATCCAAATGTTTACCTGAGGTGGAATTATCTTTTCACAATTCATTCTTTTTTTTTTGGAGAAGACTCATGTTGGAAATAATGGAATCATTCTTCTTGGTTTAGATTTATACAGCCAGCAAATCTTCCTGTTTGAATAACTGTAAACATCTTTTCAATGTGAACAGGAAGTTCAAACTCTGTTAGAAAACACTTATGTACAATAAACACAAAGTAATAAAGATATCACAATTTCAGTGCAAGTCTGCAGGGAGCCTGAGAATCCCACAATCATATAATGTTATCATTTCAAAATACTTTTAATGAGCATCTGTAGGAATTGACTTATAATGCCTTTTTTCAGAAGATTTGCAACATGACATGAATTCCCCATTCAAGTGAACCTCACGTTAGCATCCAATTTAAAATGTTACAAAAATGACATTATTGCCCAACATCTGTTTTATCATCTGATGATTCTGTTATAAGATTATGATGGGGAAGTTATTCCTCAGAAATCAAGAGAGACCCTTATGCTGCCATTATTCTTAGATTATTTTCCTATTACTGTCACATCAGGCACAAAACTGGGAGGGTAGAGCATCATCTACAGAGGACATCATAAGATAAAACCTTAGCCCAATCTCAGATTCTATGCAGGCTCTATCTTATCAACTTCAAAGAAATAACTATCTATTTGTCTAACAGTGTAGTTATTGCTATGGTCAGAATGTTTTTTGTCCCCCCAAAAATCTTAGGTTGAAATCCTAATGCCCAATGTAATGATATTAGGAGGTAAGGCACTCAGGCTAAATTTATCAAAAATCTCCAGTCTCATATCCCACACAAAATAGGCATTCAATGACAAGTCAATAAAAATAATTTACATGGAAATTTTCAGGGTTGAACTAAATATTACACATACACTGGTGCATACAAATTTTTGAAGTAACGCTATGTGGTCAAGAGAGTAGATTCAATGAATTTCTTAGATTTCTCAGAAGATATATATATATATATATATATATATATATATATATTCAGAATGAATGAAAAGACAGGAGAAATTTTAAGGTAACATGAGCACACTATAATCACCATTCCTAGAGAGTAGAGTCCCTCAAATACAGGGACAGATTATTCACATCACTTGCAGTTCCCAAGTTCAATCTATTCATTTACTATATGGAGAGAAAATGTCTAGTACTGTGCCTGAGACACAGTGGAAAATTGCAATAAATGATAACTATAATCTTTCTATGCTATTTGATGTAAGATAAGAAAAGGAGCAGCAAAATATTTATGTTACTGACTTCCCAGATCCTGCCCCCACTTTTCCAAAGGGCAGAGATTATCTCGTCTATTCACTGCTGTATCTGCAGTGTCTAGAAGAGTGCCTTGGCACATAATAGGTGCTCAATAAATAGTAATTAGCCAACTAACTGTCTCTTCCCCAATGCCCCTCCTGCTCCTGTCTTCTTCTAACATCCAAAATAAAGTGGGTAGGGGCTGGGTACCTACAGGAAGGAGGTCTTAAGGCTTGGGTCTGTATACTCTGACTTGGGTTTGGTCTTTTCTTTAGCTCTAAGTCACCTGTAAAAGCATTAATGATTAATGTACGAATGCACTATTAAGACTTGACTGTTCATTGTGGTAAATAACAATTTGTTTGGAATTTGTAAATAAAAAATAACTTCTTCAAACTTCACAGGGGTCCCATCTAAATCAATAAGACTCTTGGAATCATTCAGAGTGGGAAGGAAATTCATATGGGAAAAAAACATTTTAAAATACAAATCAATATATGAATCCCATAAAAAGATTGAAAAGTAGTATCAGTTAAAAAAAAAACATTAGGTTCTTACTTTATTTTCTGAAATGAAAATTGAATTAGGCATGGTGTATTGAATCACTTCAAAGGGTCATTAGTCTTCACGTTAGAAAAACATTACATTCAGGATGCCATGATATTGGCAGGTTTATAAATCAGCCTCTTTTGCTCAATCATTTCAGAAAATATAAGATCTGATCCTCTGATCTTTATAGAGGTAAGCTGCTCCAGAATAAAAATAGCATATACATACATTGTTATTCAAACATTCTTACATAAAGATATATACACACATATAGTTGAAAAAACATCCTATGTTTGATCTATATTCCATTATAAATCTAGAAAATCCAGAAAGCATTTAAAAAGATCAAAGTTTTGTGCTAGATGCTATTTAATGTGATTTTACTTCCTATTATTCCTTATTTAATAAAGTATTTTCATCTACAAATATCATATTCCCATATTAGAAATATGGGAATAATGTTAAATGCAATAGTGGGACGGTGTTAGAACTCTTAAGTACACATACACACACGCTTAAGCATAAACAACATATAGATCAGAGTTGATATTTTCCAAGAATATAAGTTATTTTTAATATTTATGTATGCATAGGAGCTATATAAAATTTATAGCCAAAAGAAAGCTATATTCTAATAGTGATAGGCTAATTTTTAAAAAAGTCAGTTCAATAAGAAAGTCTCATATCTGGGAAATAATTAGGTCCCTAACAGTCTGATAGAGGAAGGAGGAAGGAGGATTTTTATGTTGTTAAAATGAATTATGTATATTCTTCATTGAGCTCCAGAGACAAATGTAGGTACAAAGCCTAAAACCCCCCAAGGAAGATAAATGATGTAAAACTATTTTATCTCAATAAACATTATAGAAAAAAATTCAACTTACAAATATCAGTTGTATCCCTATATACAAACAAACTTGAAGACACAAAATTCAAGAAAATAATCATATTTGCAATTACATCAGATAGAAAGAAATAAGTACCAGGAGTAAATTTATCAAGGCTGGTAAAGGACCTGTACAGTGAAAACTATGAGACATTGTTAAAAGAAACAGAGGAAGACACAAATAAATGGAAATGTATTCCTTGTTTGTGGATTACAACTATTAGCATTGTTAAGATGGCCATCACATCCAAAGCAATATTCAGATTTAGTGCAATCCCTGCCAATGGTATCTTTCAAAGAAATAGAACTAGCAATACTAAAATTCAAATGGAATTATACACACAAAAATACCCAAACAAGCAACGCTATCCTGAAGAAAAAAAACAATAGTATCACACTGCCAGACTTTAAACTATACCACAAAGCTATAGTAATCAAAGCAGTATGGTATAGAATGAAAATAGACACAGACCAATAGAATAGAGTTGAGAGCCCACAAATAAGTACACACTTATGTGGACAGTGATAAAGGTGCCAAGTACACATTGAAGAAAACAAAATCGTTTCAATAACTGATGTTGGAAAAATTGGGCAGTCACATACAAAAGAATGAAACTAGACCACTATCTCATACCATATACAAAAATAATTCTAAATGGATTAAAAATTTGAATGTAAGACCTGAAACAATAAAATACGTAGAAGAAAACAAACAAAACATGCCACAACATTGGCTTCAGAGATGTCATTATGGATTCATCTTCAATAACAAGAGAAACAAAAGAAAACATAAATAAATGGGACTACATAAAACTAAAAAAATTCTGCACAGTGAAAGAAACTATCATTAAAACAAAGAGGCCTCCTACTAAACAAGAGAAAATATTTGCATGTCATACATCTGACAAGGGGCCAATATCCAATATTTACAAAGAACTCATACAATTCAACAACAAGAAAACAAACAACTCAACCAGAAAATGGGCACAAGACCTAACAGATACTTCTCCAAAGAAGACATACCATACCACTGGCCAAAAGGCACATCACTTGTCACTAGGGAAATGCAAATCACAACCACAATGAGATACTATTGCACATAGGATGGTCCATATCAAAAAGACCAGAAACAATGAGGACCGGGAATGCTCATACACTGTTGGTGAGAATATAGGTTAGAAAACAATATGGAGGTGTCTCAAAATATTAAAAACAAATCTACTATATGGTCCAGCAATTCCACCCCTGAATATACCTGAAGAATGCCAAAATACTAATTCAAAGGGATACATGCACTCCTATGTTAATTGCATTAATTGCAGCACTATTTATACTAACCAAGTTATGAAAACAACCTAAGTACCCAAGGACAGATGAGTGGATTAGGAAGATGTGGTGCATATACACAATGAAATACCAGTTGTAAAAAAAAATGAACTTTTGCCATTTGTGACAACATGAGATGGAATGGAAAGGGATAATGCTAAATCAGTCAGGAGAAAGACAAGTAAAAGTGGCTTCATGTGTATGTGGAACATAAAGAAACAACACAAAGAGTCAAACGAAACAAAACCAATTAACATACCCTAGAATTCTGACAGTGGAATTGAGGCTACCAGCGCGAGAGGAGGAAGGTGGAGAGCTGGGTGGGAACGGAACATAATGGACTATGGTGGAAGACTACAGGTGCCTTGGTGGTTGTTGTGTGTGGCAACATACATCTGAAGAGGTGTGATCCTATATCTCTTCATCACATACATTGTTGTAAAGTAATGTTACACCAATAAAAAAAGAAAGAAAAAAATTGTGACCAGGGATTCCTATGAACCTAACCCTGTATTTACCCCAGGGCCAAAGGTTCAGTATTCACTAAATCAGTGTTCACAGTGACTTTATATAACATAACTTGAGAGACAGAGAGAAGAGAGAAGAGAGAGAGAGAGAGAGAGAGAGAGAGAGAGAGAGGAGATAGATAAATAAATATCAGAGTTTTGGGAGGTCATATATAAAGAGGTAAAGATACATGATATTAATGTTTTGTGGTGAAATGTCTTCCTTCTAAAAAGAGAAGTTTTCCTTTAATTCTTCTGGAGCAATCAGCTCATTAGAAAGTTGAGAGTTCTGAAGGAACATTTTGAAAAGGAAGCTAACCCTTAAAAATCTCCATGTGTGCCAGCTGTTGGCCTTTCCTGCCCTCCCCATCAGAAAGGAATATTTTCCCAGGCATGTGTTTGATTTCAACACTCAATTATTTTCTTCAAACTCACCCACATGCTAGTACATGTCCAATAAAGTGTTGAATTTTTTTTCGCTTTAGCTGTAAACACAGTACAATTCCAACTCCCACATAAACAGTATCTGCTGCAAAATCATGTAGCACCCACATATTTGTTTAATGAAACAAGGCTCAAATGGAAAAGTTACAATCTCATTTAAAGTTTAGATGCCTGGGACAATGCTGATAATGTTTAGAGGTGGATAATTGTGGGAAACAGAAGAAATGAAAGATAAATATTGGCAGTGACTGAAAAAGAAAAAGACTGTATTCAAATTTGTGAGAAACACTAATAAATCGGTGCGATGTAAAAGACCAAGGATTTCATGTGTATTTGATGTATTGGTGTATATTTTCCTTCAGTGCTAAGACTTTCTGAATTTCTACAAGAACAAATGGTTATAAAAGGAATAAGAAGGGGCCTTCCCAGTGGCGCAGCCATTGAGCACTGGGTTGTGAAGCTGTCCACAGCCTCTGCAATGCCGGTTTGTTCCTCGGCCACCAGCGAGGGTCCCACATGTTGCGCAAACCTCTCCTGCCATGCCCACTGCTCCCCTCAGCAGTGTACTTCGTCAGTCTGCCTGTTCTGCTCCCTGCTCTGGCTCTGGTGAATTCTCTCACTCTCCTGTGCCTGTATAAATAAATAAATGAATCTTTAAAAAAAAAAAAAGGAATAAGAAGTATTTATTATTGCCAGCATTCAGCAAAAGCCTATCTTTACAAATTTAACTAGGAGTCCTACTAGTTTCAAATATTAAAGGTTTCTAGGTAGGTAAAAATATTCTAATAAATCTTGACATTGGTAGACAGATAATACCACAAGGTGAAAACATGGCAAGAAAGATGCTCTGGAAGCAATCAATCATTCCCAGAAGCAGGCAGACCACATTCCACAGACTTTAAATAGTCTCTGCAAAGCTGATCTTGGTGAATGCCTGAAGTACAGGGACTGATCACAAGGAACTGTTTTTTGCTTTCTTTTGCTTTTTAAGATAAAAGCAAATTAGAAATTATGTAATTGGGGCTCAATGTTTGTGTAGCTTACGAGATGATATTGCAACATTTCAGTGTTTACAAGAAACCTTTCAGTCCTCTTAGTTTCATTGAAAGAGCCAAAACATTCAAAATTTGCTTGAAAGGAGAATATTTTCTTAGAAGCATCTGATGACCAGATTTGACTTTAGTTAAAATTACACACTTTTATTGTTCTTGTTCTTGCATCTGGTATATATATATATATTTTTTATATATATATTATATATATATATGACTGACATTGATGTTTTTCTCCTCCCAAAAAGACCCTCTAAATATCCTCTTGCTTCTGCTTCTCAGTGGCCAAGAAAATCATAGAAAAACCAGTCATAGGGAGGTACAGGAAGCTAAGGGCTGGGTGTTAGGGTGGAAAGGCCAGAGATCTGAGGGGTACAGATCAACACAGACCATGCGTGTCAAGATTCAGTTTCAGGACACTGGCCATGGTGCTGTGGTTAGGATGGCCAAATTAACACTCTGAACAGTGTAAGCACTTTTCTTGTTCTGTTCCTCACTGTGGCTACAAACATCCTGAACTCTCCCATCTCCACCCCTGGGTGATATCATGGTGCTAATGGGACCTATGAGTTTGTCTTCTCTGAAGATCCATTACATTCCTTGTTTCATACCAAAATCATCCTTACTTGTCCTGTTACTTCACTATTACCCTTGCATATGTATTTTTTAAAGATTTATTTATTTATGCATACAAGTACTTGGGTATAGGCCAGAAGTACGTGGAGTAAGAGGATTCATCAGAGACAGAGCGGGGAAGAGAACAAGCAGATTAACTGAAATACACTGCTCAGGGGAGCAGCAGGCGAGACAGGAGAGGTCTGCTGTGCCATGTGGGTTAGCTCCCATGCATATATTTCAGAGGTCTTTAACACCTGTTGTTTAATTATAGGAGAGTGACTTGGAGTATGTTCTGGAGTGATACGTCTTGTGTTCAGATTCTGCCTCCACTAAATTACCACTGGTGTTTGTTCAAATTGCTTTCCTCTTCCATAAAAGGTGTTCTAGTTAGTATTTGTCTTGTTTTTCTGTTTTAACTGTCATTATCTGTAGCCTTACTTATGTGTGGAGAGTATCTCCCTATAGGAATCTTGGTGTAAGGAAGAGCCAGCCTCCCAGCATGGAAACTACAAATCTGATGCATCCATCATCCCAGACTATCTTGCAGTTAGGGTTCAGTCACAGGGTCACACCTAGACATTCAGACTGACCACTGAGTATTTTGACTCAAAGAAACAAGGATGCTAAAAAATCATTCTGAGGCTAGGTGTTTGGCTCAGGATAGAAACAGAAGGGCGGGTGGGGACATTGCAGCATCAGCGGCGCAAGTTGAGGCATCTGGAGTTCAGTGGTGTCAGTTTTGAAGCAGAATTTTGGCTGAGTTATAAAGTAGTTTTTTAACAGAAATATATTAAAACCAGAAGGAAAACAGAAATAGAGCAAGAATAATGGAACTGATCAAATCAATCCTCTGTTTAAAAACATTTACAAGCTTTCTATCCAATAGACTAACATGCAAGTTGTTAGTATGACTCATAAGTCTCTTCAGAATTTGGTCAAGTCAAACTTCCCTAATTGAAACCCTGTTGCTTGATCCACACAACTGAGTCTTAAGCCATGGTAGATATGTAAGGTGTCAAACATAAGCATTCACATTCATGCCTTTAATACCTTCTCCCACTCAGCTGTAACAGCCTTTCTCAAAAATTCCTTAATGTAACCTTTTCTAGGCTCTTTATCAAGGTATAATAATCGCTTCCTTCCTCTGTGTCCCCCTGGCCCTTGATAAAAGGCTGTTGAGAGCATTTACCACAAGGAATTGTGATTTGTGTGCCTGCCCCAGGGCAAGTTAATTTTTTTTAATCTCCTGATTTTTAGCATCCACCCCATTGCAGATTAGTAGCTGGGCACTCAACATGTAAGTATAAGCATAAAGGTGACGAACCCAGTTTGGGAAGAAACTAACAAAAAACAGCAAGGAAATACATTTGAGTCTAGAGGGCCCATATAGTAAAAGCATACAAATGAAATGCAGGTAAGGGAATCACAAAAAATCAGGCACCTAACTACAAGCAAAATTAAGTGAACAACTAATAGTCCAATAAACACTTTTCTCCAAGAAACACATATAAATAAACCAAAGCTCCTTAGGACAAAAAGAAGTTTAAGACAGGAAGCAAGATTAAGTGAAATCTAAGATAGGCTGATATCTTTCTTCCTTTCTTTCTTCCAAGTTAGTTTGTAAGCATGAGAAATTTTTTGGAGGAGTTCTAAAAATATTTTTCAATACATAACACTACAAAGAAGGTAGAGCCATTGAAAAAAAATAGATTTAAGAATCTAGGGGGCCTCCCCTGGTGTCACAGCGGTTGAGCGCTTGGCTGCGAGGCTGCCCGCAGCCAAAAAAAAAAAAAAAAAAGAATCTAGGTACACACAATTAATTCGCTGTCCAACACAGGGCCTCTTGTCCAGTGCACTCACTAAAGTAGTTTATTGCCCTCATCAAGTCTTCAGACCCATTGACTTTTCCACTTCTCTCTATTCATTAATCTCCTCATGTCCTTACTACTTTTCCTCCCCAGATAAAAGTCTTTGACCTCTCATTAAAATTAATACCAGCAAATCTTTTTCTTCACTTAATCTCCATGTCATTTTAATTTTTAAATTTCTTTTTAAGATTTATTTATTTTATGCCTACAAGAACGGGGTACAGGCGAGAGGGATGAGAGGTGAGAGAACTCACCAGAGACAGAGTGGGGAACAGAACAGGCAGACTGACCAAAATACACTGCTGAGGGGAGCAGTGGGCGAGTCAGGAGAGGTCTGTTGCCCCATGTGGTATGTGGTAACTCCCTGGCCAGGAGTCCAACCCATGCTGCAGTGGCTGTGGAGAGCTTCATAGGTTATATCTTAACCCCTTGTGCCACCAGGGAGACCCTTTAAATTTATTTTTGACCAAGGTAAAATTTGGATACCCTCATCAAGTATGGCCACCATAGTGCAAAGACCACCAACTCACCCAACTCTACCACCATAGTCCATTGTGCTTCCTTTCCTCTTTGTTCTTATGCCTCCCTCACCACCATACCTCTTGGTGCATCAGCTATCAAGGGTTAGTTTTTAAGCTAGTTTTTATCTGACTCTTAATTTACTTACTTTATATTCCACATATTAATGACACCATCCAGTATTTATCTTTCTCCTTCTGATTTATTTCACTTAGTACTATCCCTCCCATGTCACCACAAATGGCATGAGTTTAACTTACTTTCATTGCTAAGTAATATTTCACTGTGTGTGTATATATATATTACATATGTAATATATTATATATACTGTTATATATTGTAATATATTAATATACAATATATATTTAGATATAATATATTGTAATATATGTAATATAGTATATATAATATGTGTGTTATATGTGTAATATATAATATATATAATATGTGTATATATGTAATATATATATATATATATATTACACTGGTGTAATCTAAATCCTGCCTTTACTTCCCAAATCATTCTTACTAAAGTCACCAATAACCTTTAAGTTATTATGTTCTCATCTTACTAAACTTCAAACCACGTTCAACAATGTTGACTTCTCTCTTCTTACTGAAATGCTCCCTAAGGTCTCTGCTATGACACCATCCTCACTATCTTCTACTTGTACCTTTTTGGGCTTTTCTTTGTGTGGCCTTTAAATTCCAGAGTTTCTTGGGATTCAGTCCTGGGACTTCTTTCTTCTTACTATATGGTATATATCAGTAAATTGCTATATACTTCTATGGCTTTAAATGGCATCTCTCTACTGATGATTTTTCAGTTTTTATCTCTAGACTGAGACATTTATGTGACTCTAATTCCTTAATAGCTCCACAATAAAATTTCAGAAACACTCAAAACATGATTTATTAAAATTAATAAATTTTAATTTTGATTAAAATTTTGATTTTGATTTTCCCACCAAAGTATTCCAACTTTAGCCTTCCCTATCTTAAATGGCATCTTCTCCACCCACCCAATTATACTATCCAAAAATATGGAAGTCACATTTGGCCTTTCCTTGCTCTCTATCCCCTTATCCAACCCATTTCTAAGTCCTGTTTATTTTACCAACAAAAGATATCTGAATCTACTAAAGCCTGACCATGTTCACCTTAGATTGAGTGTTAGAACTAGAGTCCAAGCTGCAGGGGTTTGTCTTGGGATTTAGCAGTAATGTTTCATTTTCTGCCCTTCCTCATCCAGTTGATTTTCCACACAGTAGCCAAAGCGGTACTTGGCTTCCTTAAAAGTTTGCAATTGCTTGTCATTTTTCTTAGGATAAAGTCCCAAATCATTAATGGACTTCACACCTTTCATAATCTGGCCTCTGCTCATAGCTCTAGACTAATTTCTAACCCTCACTTACCCCCACCACAAACACACAAGCTCCAGTCTTGCTGGCCTCTTTCTGTTCCTCTCATGCACACACTTTTTCTCCTCTTAACTCCCAGAGTAGCAGACTTGAACTTTCTTCAAACATGTGCTTCCATGTTTGGAATAATCTTTCCAAAAAGGAACACTTATACACTGTTGGTGGGAATGTAACCCAGGCCAGCCCCTATAGAAACCAGTATGGAGGCTTCTCAAAATATTATAAACAGATATACCATATGATTAAGCAATCTACTACTAGGTATTTATCCAAAGAATGCAAGAACACTAATTCCAGGGGCACATGTCCTTCTATGTTCACCGCAGCAGTATTTATAATAGCCAAGTTATGGAGACAATCTAAGTGCCCAACAACAACATATGAGTAGATTAAGGAGATGTGGTACACTTCATGATGGAATACTGTTCACCTACACACACACACACACACACACAAAATACAAATTGTGTGTGTGTGTAAACATAAATTCTTGCCATTCTTGACAACATGATTGGAACTGGAGGGCATTATGCTAAGGGAAATATGTCAGAAGGAAGAAGACAAAATTGGATTATCTCACTCATATGTGGAATATAGGAAACAAAAGTTTAGGAAACGCTAAACCAATAATAAACCTAGAAATCTATGTAGAACTGAGGATACTAGAGGGGGAGGGGTGGGAACAAAGGGTGGTGGTAAAGGGATATGGGTGCTTTGGTTGTGAAGGTGGTGGGATAATGTGCATCTGAGGAGGTGTGAATTGATTCCCATTAATGATATACAGTGTTATAAACCAATGTTACTTCAATTAATGAAAAATCTCTTCAACTCCTTTCTTGATTATTCCTTATTCATTCATCCTGCACATCACCTTATGTAATTCTCCAAAAGCTATTTTCTGAGTTCTCAAATTAACATCATTACAATCTTCATCAAGATTCTTTGATTTTTCCTCCATAGTTCTTACAATAGTTATGTAACTTGCCATTTAAGTAATATCTGTTTCCCAAGTGGATCATAATTTCTATGAAAACAGGAATTGTTTATATTTTTCTCACTTCTAATTTCTCGTCACCTTCACTAGTATCTAGTCCATTGATAAATATTTGTTAAACGGATGGGAAATGAGCAATTTTATAAAGGTGATATTTGCTGTCTTCAACTGATTTAAGGAGGGTAGGAAATTGCTGAATTTCAGAAGAACATACACCTTCATAGCACAAGAAGACAACAAATAGTATAGATGACATGGCCAAGATAATATTGAATAAAATCGGAGCTCAAGTTTCTGGATGGATGATGAAGAAACAAAGGATCAGAATGTGAGGTTAGAGCTTATTAGAGTTATACCCATTTTTCGATAGAGTTGCAAATATCATGTTAATTTCTTCATCGCATGCCTCTCTTTACAATGCTCTGTTAAACTACCAGACTTAATTTTTAAGTACATGTATAAAAGTATGTACTTTTGTACATTTTGCACAAATGTACAAACTTGCTGCCTCATTTCACTGAGCTATGTGCTGGTCCCTCTGTCCCGGGATACAAGCAAGAACATTTTACATTTGATTATATGACTCATCCTGATACAGACATAACTAGTGAGGCTGAAAGAGATGCTACATGGATGGAAAAAGAAAGTCCAGAGCTGTGAATAATATCCCTGCATACTCTCAAGTAAAATGAAATAACAAATAAATCCATACCACTGCTGATGTAGTTGAGATCTAGTAATTAAAGTTTTATGTTCTAGAAATCCAATCAATGATCATGGTAATTACATATATCAATAATTAGAAAAGAGTCCTCTCAACCCATCCTTGCTTTTCCCAAAAGCATAAAAATCAGATCCTTAAAATCTTAAAATGTTTACTTCACTTTCATATTTCTTTTCCTGAATTTTTTCTCATTATGAAGCTAAAACACTGTGCTGAAGTTTCTTATTTTAGTCAATTGGATATTTACTAAGTATACTTTTTTCTACAGAATCCTCAAACCAAATAAATTAATAACAAAATTGATATAAATCCCTTTGCTCTATTGGTGACTAAATCTAAATTTATATTACAGACTGCAAAATATATCCAAAGCTGAAACATACTATCATGCATGCTAAATGGGAGCTCAGGTGTCATTCCATTCAACACCTAGATTAGCAAGATTGGGCTCTTTTTCTAACGGGGTAGTAAAATCTATATTAATCAGCATGTTCAATATGAGATTTGATAAGGAGGGTTGTTAAGCAAGAAAAAAATTGAGTTTTAAACTTCGTTGTTCTTAAACTTTTCTGAATCTTTAATGATTGGAGGTTTTGCTGTGTCATCAGTCAACTCTGAATGTTACATAGTCATAAAGTATAGTTATAAGATGGCAGATATATGAGATTAAGCAACTATTTCACTAATTCCTATCATATCATGAAAGGTGGTTTCTTTTTTTTCTTTTTTAATTTATTTTATTTAAATTTTAATTTTTTATTCCCCATAAAATTACAACCCCCTTATTTTGACCCCAAGACCTCATTTCCCCACCCCCCACCCCCCATAGAGTATCTCTGGTTCATAGTTGTTTGTGGATTTTGATATTTTCTTTCTTATAGTTATTCTTTTTCCCAGTCCCTTATTTAAGTTTTCTAGATTCCTGCTATGAGTGAGACCATCCCGTATTTTTCTTTTTCTGTCTGGCTTATTTTGCTGAGCATGATCCCTTCCAGCTCCATCCATGTTGCTGCAAACTGCATGTGTTTATCTTTTTTATTGCTGAGTAATATTCCATGGTGTATATGTACCACATCTTCTTGATCCAGTCATCTATTTTTGGGCATTTGGGTTGTTTCCATAGTTTAGCTATTGTAAATAGTGCTGCTATAAACATAGGGGTGCAGGTGCTCTTTGGAATTGATGTTTCTGTGTCAAAAGGTAGTTTCTTGAACAAAGTATCAGTAAGTAATTCATTTTGCCACATTCACCTTTCTTCCTAATGATAGATTATACAGAAATAAACTAAAGATTCTGCTAAATTAAGACCTTTGTGCTTTCAGAACACGCAAAATGTTTCTAGGTGAAGTCAGGTCCAAGAGTCCATAAGCCTCAGCCTTGGAATTCAAAAGCAGATATGAAATTCAAAAGAAAGAGGGATGGGGGTCAGATTCTGCAAGAAACTGAAGCTATTTACGCCAAGTGCTATGATCTATGTCGACTGAGTCAAGATTTCTCCATAATATAGTGTAAGTATTTTAATACTGTAATAAACAGGCACCTTGAGAAACCCACATTTTCACATTTATACCAATAAACTAGGAGCTTACACTTCAAATGCTGAACATTTTTCCTTTGCACCCTGTCTAATTTCCCAACTCAGGTCACAAAAACTTCATCTGAAAGGCTTATTTCCATCCTCAGAACTGAGTAGATGAGAACAAGCAATTCTTTAAATAACAGCAATGCAAAAAATAAATTCAAAAAAGGAAATGGGCGATGGGAAGTAAAGTAAGCATTAGGGAAAAAAAACAACCATTTGAACCAGGCTTATTGTTGGACCCAAATACCCTGCTCCTACACTCTGACAGACACAGACCAGCCATCCAAGAGCATGATCAGCCAGAAGTCTGCTTCCAAAGGTCTCTGTGAAATGGAATCTGCTCTGCCTCTCTGGTGACATTGTTCAACTTTTCACCTTTGACAACCCAAAACTGCTAGTGCCAAAAAGAGCAGCCATTGCTCTCTCCTCACATGGCAGACCTAGCAGCATTCCAGGTCAGCTTCCAAGAGGGCCCTGAGAAGTCAAGTTCCAGCCATTCCCTCCATTCCTCTTGTCTATGCCTGGGCTGTCAGAGGACGAGGGAGCCAAAACTCAAGCCCTGAAGAACTGTTCCCTCTTCACCACTCCTCAGGACTCAGTCAGAGTCAGAAATGCCCCCTCATTTTAACACGAGAAAATTCAGTCTAGAGACTATGTGAGGGTCTTTGATGGGAGATGAAATGACCAAAGGAAAAACTCTCTGTTTTTCCTTTTTATTCTCTTATCATCCTTCAATCAAACCAGATAGCTGGGAGAGAGGGTGAAAGGCTGACTCATGCTTCTCTGTGTTTTGCTAGTTTGTTTAAATTTTTGTTAATATTATGTGAGTCCGGAAGTAGAATAGCCAAAGTGGAAAGGCAGCAGCTTGTAACATGACACAATTTTAGAGAAATCATTTCTTCTTGTAAGATGGTCCAGCCACCAGCTCTCTATTTCTTCATGTTTCCCAACCATTTTGGCAGAGTGTCATCTCTCCAGCCTCTAGAGTTACATATGGTGTAAGATCTCACTGTGTAAACTGACAGCAGAACTACTCCAAGTTCTCCCCCATAGAAAGGGACTGGTGGGATCCCCCTGTGTCAGAAAAACAGAAAAGATTTGTATTGCAAATAGCAATGTTTTCCATAGGGGGAGAAAAGTCTAGTTGTCCTTATTCTAAGTAAAGGTCCCTAATCTTTTTGTGTAAGACTCTTTCTGCAGTCAGGTAAAGTCTATGCCTTCTCACAGTAATATTTTTAAAAGCATAAAATGAAACACACGGGAATACAAAGGAAACTAATTACATTTAAATACTACCATCAAAATGTTGAAACAAAAACAAATTAGTGATATAGTAATATGCTCATTATTAATGTATGAAATAGCAAGATCTATTTATGGATCTAATAATTATCATATTTTTGAAGTAGGGTTGAATGTAAACAATATCTTTCAGGAAATAACTGGAATGTGATACAAAAATACCTGTGGTTTCTATTAATGACTAAGTTACAGGTAACTTGAGTGCTACTATAATCAGTTGTTTATATTCTTAATACAAAATGCTAAATTTTCATAGAAATTAGTGAAAATCAAATGCACAGAATTCCTAAATGCTATCCACAGACCTCTGGTGAAAAACCTCTCCTCTAACGAATTGTTGTGATGTTTTGTTGGCCATCTGGGCTGCCTAATGAGTATATACTGTGTACACTTAAGCATACTCAGTTTAACATCTCTTAATGTCATTACCTTTAAATTGAAGATTATCCAGGAGCTAGTAGGAATTAGATTACTCTGCCACCACTTTCACTAAACCAATAACTAATATATTCTCATTAGCTCAATTAGCTCATAAACATTATTTCCCAGAGTGAGATCATCACACCAGCAAATATTGATTATTCACATGGATTATAGCAGGTTTTAGGCACAGGAGTCTTGAGGTTTTTATGCAGACCAGCATGTCAGATGAGAATGTGGTGGTGAGGCACTAGTTTAATGAGTTTAGAGGTCTCCATTTATCACAGGAAAGTAAGGAAAGATCTACTACACAGCAAGGGAGAACCAGCTGCTCCCTGCCTCTGTTTCATGGTGTTGGACAAGATCACAACACTAACAAAATAATTTTAAGTTCATAAAATGGTCATTGTCTTTTATTGTGCTTAATAATAATCCTATCCCATTCTCTCAACCTTGTCTCTAAGCTTCAGAGGTAATAAATGCATTCTTGAGTACTCGCTACCCCTAGCCTTACTTTCTTTTTTGCTGAATTATAAGCTGCGTATAAGGCATTATACACAATTTACTTGCAAAATTACTGAGCATGGTGATTAGCACATTATAGAAAATTTTATAAACACTTGTTTACTGACCATAAGTGAAATGAACATTGAAAAAGAGAAAAACATGTGTATTAACTTCTTTGCTCACTACTCTTTCTTCTGGGTGTTCTGTTTCTGAAAAAAAAAAAAATCAGATTCTATGTTCAAAGACATTGGTACATTGGGATTCATTGAGTAATAATCGTCAAGAAGGGATGAAGTTTCCTTTGAGGAGGCCAGGTGAACAAGAATGTTATTTAGAATGGGTGTCTTTGGCAATAGCTGCAGCACCAGAACCTAGCATTCATTTGCTCACTCATTGATTAAACAAAAATGCACTGAGGGTTCAATAGAAGGAAAAGAAGAGGAATACTGAGAGTAGGACTTTAAAAATCAAAGCCTGCGAAAGTAACAATAATCCACCTGTTTTCCTCCATTCTTTTCCTTTGCTGCTCCCCAATGTGGGCCTTTAAAGTTCTGCTTGTCTTTGACTCCTATTTTCAATTATGTGTTATTTGTATAATGTAGCCTTCTTCTCTAAGCGATCTTGATGCCAAATGAATCCTAATCAAAGAATTATAACACTATTTAATAATAAATAGATAATAACCCAAAAGTTCAACAGTGGAGACTGAAGAAATACCAGCATTTCTACAATATATTGTACAACTAATTAAACTATGTCCATGGAAAGTTTTTTTTTATTTAATATATTTTATTTTATATAATTCTTACATCATTTTTCATTTTGCACAATGTATGCATTTTCATTTTGTTTGTATTCCCCATACAATTCTACCCCCCTTATTTTGACCCTAATCCCGCCTCTCTTTCCCCCTCACCCCGTAGTGTGTCTCTGGTTCACAGTTGCTTGTTGATTTTGATTTTTTCTTTATTATGATTAGTCTTTTCCCAGGTCCCTTATTTAGGTTTTCTAAATTCCTGCTATGAGTGACACCATCCAGTATTTTTCTTTTTCTTTCTGGCTTATTTCACTGAGCATGATCCCTTCCAGCTCCATCCATGTTGCTGCAAATTGCATGTGTTTATCTTTTTTGAATGCTGAGTAATATTCCATGGTGTATATGTACCACATCTTCTTGATCCAGTCATCTATTTTTGGGCATTTGGGTTGTTTCCAAAGCTTAGCTATTGTAAATAGTGCTGCTATAAACATAAGGGTACAGGTGCTCTTTGGAATTGATGTTTCTGTGTCCTTTGGGTAAATACCTAGGAGTGGAATTGCTGGATCATAGAATCTCATCAGCTCTTTGTAAATTTTTGTGATCAGTCCTTTATCATTAGTGTTGTGTGCAAAAATTTTCTCTGAGTCGGTGGGGTTTCTCTTTGTTTGGGTTATTGTGTCTTTTGCTGTGCAGAAGCTCTTTAATTTGATGTAGTCCCAGCTGTTTATCTTTGCCTTCACTATCACTGTTTTGGGTGATGAGTCTGTAAAGATGTCTTTGAGGTACATGCCATGTAGAGTTTCACCTATATTTCCTTCTACATATTTTATGGTTTCAGGTGTTATGTCTAGTTCTTTAATCCATTTTGAGTTGGTTTTGTGCATGGTGCAACGTAGTAGTCAAGCTTCATTCTTTTGCATGTAGTGACCCAGTTTTCCCAGCACCATTTATTGAACAAACTTTCTTTGCTCCATTGCATGTTCTTTGCTCCTTTGTCAAAGATTACTTGACTATAAATCTGTGGGTTTATATCTAGGTTATCTATTCAGTTCCATTGTTCCGTGTGTGTCTTTTCTTTCCTTTTTTTTTTTTTTTTTATTTATACAAGCACTGGGTACAGTCAGAAGCTCAGGAGGGTGAGGGAATTCACCAGAGCCAGAGGGGAGAGCAGAGCAGGCAGACTGAAGTACAGTGCTGAGGGTAGCAGCGGGTAGCAGGAGAGGTCTGTGCGCCATGTGGGACCCTCACCTAGCGGCCAGGGATCGAACGGCGCTGCAGAGGCTGCAGGCAGCTTCGCAACCCAGCACTCAACCGCTGCGCCATTGGGGAGGCCCCATGTGTCTTTTCTTGTTCCAATACCATACAAGTTTTGATTATTATGGCTTTGTACTATAGTTTGAAGTCTGGGAGTGTGATGCCTCCATTCATGGAAAGTTTTTAATAAAATGAGGCATTAATATTATTATAGTAAGTACAAAGACTGAAAACAAATTATATATACATAGTGATTTCAACCATGTAAGTGTATACATGCACAAAGGAAATTTACTAGAAAGAAACAGCAAAATGTTAACCACAATTTTGACTATTATTGAGTACAGAAATTCTTGAAACATTGGCATTTATAAAGAAAAATTATGAGAATATATTGATTTTATACATCTTTAAATCGAGTTTCCTTTTATTAATGAAAAAAGACTATAAATCTGATTATGCAAATCATAATCCTGACTCATAATCCCTCAGTACCTTACTGTGATTTAGAGAACTAAGCCCAATTCTCTTAGGCTAGACAAGCCTTCAAAGGCCTCTACAAGCTGAGGCCCCTTCCTTTGCAGCAGTTTCTCTCACTTCTTTTCTATAGATAGCATCTCACACTCTGGCATGTCACTCTCAAGCTCTCCAGACCCTAAACCTTTGCTCAGGCTATTGCTTCTTCCTAGAGCTAGATTAGGTAGTGGGGCCAGATGGCAACTTCTCCAACAGTGCTCAAGAATGTATTGAAATGGAGCAAACTGTGTTTACTAGGACTCCATTCAGAAACAGCACCATAGGTGTTGGGAAGGAATAATTTAATAAAGTCACTTGGGGGTGGAGAGGATTGGCATGAGTAAGTGTGAATAATCACAGATGGCAGGTGGCTAGTCTGCCTTCCAGCCAGAGTAGGTCCAGGTAACTGCAGGACTTTCGTCCTGCTAAACTGAAACCGGAGCTGACTGGCTTGGGGCAGTAAAGAAAAGGCTTATGTGGATCTTAGTCTCTCTACTAAACAAATGTTGCGCAATTATTTTTAAAGCATCAGTTTAAAGAACCTCCAAATCATCAACCAGGTCAGGAGGCGCATGCTTTTCTCCTGCTTCTACTTTAAGACTCTCAAATATTTCCCCCTCTATTATCTTTTCCTTACCTCTCCCACCTACCACCATCTGAAGAGAACCTCCTCTTGTTCTTGGTTGATAAGGCACTTCTGATTCCCTTTTGTTTTAAGATTATTTGAGGTCATGCCTTATCTTCTCTTAATGAAAAACCTCTTATATATCTTTAACTGCACCTAGCATATTACTCAACACATATCAAATGAATGAATGACTGAATTAATTAGAGAACAAGTAAACTATCTGGATACTAAGCCAAGAAGGCAGAGATTAATTAAGACAAGGTCCTACATAACAAAAGGCAATTCATTTGGGCTGATCTGACACAGGGTGGAGTGAGAAAAGGGCAGAAACTTCCTGAAGATTCTACCTTGGTGTGATCATGATGTAGAGAAATAAAAGTATCCAGGATCCTCTTCAGAGCACATGCCAACATCCCTATCTGTCTAACAGTTGTTTATATGCTTTGACATATCTTCATGAGAAAATGTCACTGAAATGTGAATAATTTGAAGCCCTATTGGAATCCCCTAAGTAATTTCACCTAGATGAGCAGTTTTCCAGCCTGACATCATACTGTGTTCTTTGGGTGGAGGTGGGAGTTGAACAAACGCTCAGAACAGCACACTATAAATAGAAAACTGCCTCACACATTCTAATAACAATAACCATCCCTGAACTATTTAGCCATTGCCTGCTATATTTCACACTCCTCATATTTCCCGACTCATTTATAAGAGTCAGGCCTCTGCCATGAATCACCCTGTGTTGCTAACTCAATCCATTCTTCCAGAATTAACTTTCAGACTCAGCAGAAAATCCAAGTCCCAAAGCAAGTCATCACTCACACAGGTAAATTGGACCATCTCCTTTTTCAGTCCTCTAGGGGTGGGCGGGGTGGGGGGGCAGTGTCACATCTCCCCAAACAAAGCCTCATCAGTTCCTTTCACAATCTGACCACAATGGCTTTCCTGATCTCTTGTTATGCTGCCAAAACCAGCTTTTGTCACTGAGGGTCCCAGTCATATTTTCCCTTCTCTACATTGCCCAGAGCTCTGCAAGTGATACCTGCTTTAAAGACTTCAATAATTATTTATTGAGTAATTGCTTTCAATTCAGAGATTTCCAATAAAATTCTACTATGAAAGCAATTTTTCTAAAAGAAAAAAAAAACAGTAAAACTCAAAGAAGATGTCTACTATACATTAGCTTATATGATGCTTATTATAATTTACACATCCTACACCCATACTATGTCTACTTAACTCTTCTAACTTACACATGTTGGTGAAAAATATCCAAATGCACCCTTTCAGCATAGTTGGACAGGAGTACTTTCAACTCTACTAAGGTGAAGATCCTGCTAGACAGAAATTTTCCTTCACTAATCACCAGAGCCAGCCTCTATAAATCTACTTAGGTAACAGAATTGGGGTTCTATAGAAACACCATTACAGGCTGTCAAGGGACCCAAACCTGCTCTAATCACATTGAATCCTTTAAGCTAAGGCACAGTGGGTTTCCCCTAAGCGCTCTCATTGGATGCTTGAATGTCCCATCAGTACCCTGGACACTACAACAGAAAGAGGCAGTCTCTTGACAAATTTCAGCTTCTTTTGGACCTATACCTTACAAAATAATTCTTTCAGGGCCTCCCTAGTGGTTCAAGGGGTTATGTTGCAATACTGTGATGTTATCCATCACCAGTGCAGCATAAGTTTGATCCCCAGATGGGGAGCTAATACTCATGGCACAGCAGACCTCTCCTGTCTTGCCTAATGCTCCCCTCAGCAGTGTATTTTAGTCAATCTGCCTATTTTGTTCCCCACTCTGAATCTGGTAAATCCTCTCACTCCCCACACCTCTGACCTGTACCCTAGTTCTTGTATGCATAAATAAGTAAATTTTTGACAAAAAATAATTCTTTCAGATATAATAGTAACACAGACACCCAAGACACCCACCATTTAGAATTTACAATATTGATACTTTACCTTTTTAAAAAAATTTTGGAAAGAAATTAAATAGTGTAGATGAAGTTGAAGTTCCTTCTCATTGGTCAGTCTATTGCCCTCTCCAATAGAATTTAATATCATAAATTTGAAGCTTTTTCTTAAACTTCTGTATCTTTAGCTTAAATAACATGAATATACTGAATTCTATATTGTCACCTAAAGAATGCAGCTGCATTTGATTCAGTCTAACACATAAGTGTTCCGTGGGTATGGCTTTTAAAATGCACATAATACTATACCACACATATCACTCCATATTTATTATTTTCACTTAATATTATGCTTTAAAGGTCTACATATACATTTAAGACCAGTGCATTCATTTTACAGTTAAGTGGGTTCACATATATGATGGTGGTGCTTTCTATTTGTTTGCTATTACAAAGACTATCAATAGAAACATTCACCCAGCCCATTCTTGAGTACAAGAATGAGAGAGCCTCAAGAAAATATAATAAAAAGTAGAACTGCTAAATTATGGAATACATTTTCAACTAAACAAGAGTTTGCTAATTTGCTGTTACCACTGATTACACCACTCAAAACTCACCAACAAAAAATGAGATTTCTCATTTTCTCACACTCTCAACAAACATGACACCAAGAGATTTATTCATTTTTGCTAGTGCCCGAGATGTAAGAAATTATTTCTCTCCAATATTTTAACTTTCAGTTTTCTGATTATCAATGGGATTGTCATGTCTTTAATTTTCAGATAGCAGTTACCAACTTAAGCTAACATCTATAGTTTCTTCTTATTGACTTCCTATGCCATCTATTCTCAGGACCCCTTTATCATCTTTAAAAATTATTGGGTACCATATCTTAGCTATTGTAAACAGTGCTGCTATAAACATAGGCATGCAGGTGCCCTTTGGAATTAGTTTCTGTGTCATTTGGGTAAATACCTAGGAGTGGAATTGCTGGATCATATGGAAGCTCTATGTTTAGTAGGTCAAGAAATCTCCACACAGCTCTCCATAGTGGTTGGACCAGTTTGCACTCCCACCAGCAGTGCAGGAGAGTTCCTTTTTCTCCACAACCTCACCAACATTTGTTGTTGCTAGTTTTTTTTTTTTTAATATGAGCCATTCTCACTGGTGTAAGATGATATCTCATTGTAGTTTTGATTTGCATTTCCCTGATTACAAGTGATGTTGAACTTTTTTTCATATGTCTGTTGGCCATTTGCATTTTCTCTTCAGAAAAATTTCTTTTTAGCTCTTCTGCCCATTTTTTGACTGGATTATTAGGGATCATGCTCAGCAAAATAAGTCAGAAAGAAAAAGAAAAAAACTGGATGGTCTCACTCATAGCAGGAATTTAGAAAACCTAAATAAGAGACCAGGAAAAAGACTAATCAATGCAAAGTAATAATCAAAATCAACAAGCAACTATAAACCAGAGACACACTGTGGGGTGGAGGCAGGGGGATTAGGAAGGGGTGGGGAGAGAAAGGACTAGAGTCAAAATAAGGGGGGGTGCAATTTAATGGGGAATATAACCAAAATTGAAATGCATACATTGTACAAAGATGAAAAATGATGTATTATATAAAATAAAATATTTAAAAAATTACTTGATACATTGAAAAAAAATTATTGGGTACTCCAGAGAACATTTTTGAATAAGATTTCTCTCTAGTAGTAATTTTCTCTATTTGAAATTTTAATTGAGAAGTAGGTAAATATGTATTACTTAATATGCAAAATAACAAGTCAATTATATATTCATATAATACTTTAATTTAAAGTGACTATATCCAAAACAAAATCTTAAATGTGAAAAGTAACATTATTTTGCACCTTTGCAAATTACTTTAATGTCTCTGACAATAGAAGATCCTCATATGTCATATCTACTTCTGAACTCAAACTGTTGCAATCTATTGGTTGAAATGTATGAATAAATTCCAGGATCAAATTATAGTTGGAAAAGGGAAGATAATTTTAACAGCTTTTTCAGAAGAGCTATGGAAGCTCTTCTTTGATAGCACCCAAAACTCAACTCATGGTAGTATCTTAGAGGTCAGCTGTCATATGGAATAGGAAACCATAGCAATGATCATCTTGTCATGTTACCTTAAAATCCATTGGTCTGTCTTACACTTTAAGTGACTCTTTGATTTATGAAAGATTTTGTGACAGGAACAATGGTCATTTAGAAACTATTAATTTACTTGGTTATCAGATCTTCTAAATGTTGGCACATTTCATTATAGAATATCAAAAAGTCCTATTAGTGACACTGCTACCAATCTCATCAGAAAAGTCTTTAAGGATTGTGAAGCTGTCATGCTTATGGTGTCAGGTACAAGTTTTCCAAAATTCTAATTTCTACTTGAAAGTTTAAATTATATCATTGGCAACAAATACTCAGTTCTCTTTGGATTGACAGGCTTACTTTGTTCATTTTTAAGAAAATGTGTACCAAATACCCAAGTCTGCATAATCATAGTTTGTCAGTCATTCTTTCAATTTAAAATGGCATCCTATGAAAAAAAGAAGGCTAATTCAGCTTGCAACTCATACAATTATACATTTTTCTCTCAGAATTATCACCATATTTAGATAAACAACAGAATTTCTTTACTCATGCTTCCCATTTCATCACACAGAATACTAAAAAGACATATATGCTTCATCATGAAGATTTTTTTTGGCTGAACTCAATTTTTAGTTATTTATTTTTATTGAGGTATAAAAAGGAATAGTATCACACCTCCTTAGATGCATGTCCCTATATCACACCCACCACCAAAGCAATCATAATTCTCCACCATAGTTCATTCTGTGTCCCCCTTCTTGGGTGCTCCCCTCCCTTATAGCCTCAATTCCACAATTCACTTTCTAGGGTTTGTTATTGGTTCAGTTTAAACTCAGCTTTTGCTTTTCTTCCCCTCTATATTCCACATCTAAGTAAAATCAATCCATCAGTATTTGTCTTTCTCCTTCTGATTTATTTTGCTTAAGCTTAGTCCCTCAGTTCCATCTACGTTGCCACAAATGGCAAGGGTTTGTATTTTTTATAGCTGTATAGTATTTCACTGTGCACATATACTACATCTTCCTAATCCACTTATCTGTCCAGAGGCAATTAGATTGTTTCCATAGCTTGCTTATTGTAAATAGGGCTGCAATGAACCTAGATATACATGTATCCCTTAGAATTAGTTTTGCATTTTTTGCATACTTAGTAGTGAAATTACTGGGTCATATGTTATATCTATTTTTAATATTTTGAGAAACCTTTATACCGGTTTCCATAGGGCCTGGCCCAGACTACATTCCCACCAAAAATTTACAAAAGTTCCTTTTTCTCCACATTCTCACCAGTGCTTTTTATTTCTGGTCTTTTGACATGAGCCAATCTAAGAGGCGTGACATGGTACCCACTGATTTGCATTTCCCTGGTAAGTAATGATGAGTATTTTTTTCATCTACCTGTCATCCATCTGCATATTTTCTTTGGAGAATTGCCTATTTAGCTCTTCTGCCCATTATTTGATTGGGCTATTTACTTTCTTTTTATTGAGTTGTATGAATTTGTTGTAAATCTTGTATATCAGACCTTTGTCAAATATATGATATGCAAATATTTTCCCCGATTCATTTGGGTGTCTTTTTGTTTTAATTGATAGTTTTTTTCATTGTGCAAAGGTTTTATAGTTTGATGTAGTCCCATTTGTTTACATTTACTTTGGTTTCTCTTGTTGAAGATGAGTCTACAAAGTCATCACTGAAGACAACATGTGTGTTTCACTTATGTTTTCCACAATGTATTTTATGGTTTCAGGTATTATAATCCTGTCTTTAATAAATTTTGAGTTAATTTCTGTGAAAGATGTGAGATGGTAACATTGTTTCATTTATTTGCAAGTGCCTGTCCAGTTTTCATCGAACGACATTCCTTTTTCCATTCATTAAAGAGACATTTCTTTTTCCTTTGTACACTTTTGGCTTCTCTGTTGTATATTTACTGTCCCTAGATGTGTGGGCTTATTTCTGGACTCTCAATTCTATTCCATTGATCTCTGAATTTGTTTTTGTTCCAGTATCATACTTTTTGAATTACTGTAATTTTGTCGTATAGTTTGAAATTTGAGAGTGTGATCCACTCTTCATTTTTTTTCAGTCTCATATTGGTCATCTGGGGTCTTTTGTGGTTCCACATGAATTTAAGTAATGTTTGTTCTATTTCTTTGAAGAATCCCTTTGAAACTTTGATAGGGATTGCATTGTCTCTGTATATTTCTTTGGATAAGATAATAATTTAACAGTATTAATTCTTTCTACCCGGATTACAAAGATTCTTGACATTATTTTGTTGTTTGCTGTGTATGTGATGGTTAAAATACAATAACTATATGTCATAAAAATTTGTACTACTGCTTTATTTTCTGCTAACATGTAAGCAGTTTTAAACTCATTGTTTTTTTACCATATGTGCCAAAAACAGTTTTAATTGCAGATAATATTTTAGTTATTATAATGAAATAGTTCATGGTTTTCATCGTCCCCTGGAAATATCTCAGAGAATTCAGGAATCCACAGATCACACTTTGAGAATCACTGTCCTTCTTATGTATATGCCATTTGTGGCCAAGCTATCAACGTATTTCCACTCATCTCTGGATGACTCTTCATTACCTGCTCTGTAAATGGATATGAACCGTGTAAAAAATTTTCCAGTAGGCATGATATTGACAGCAGAGGATGTTGGAGAGTCTGACTCCTAATCCAGTTGCATGGTCTCTCTGGTAGCCCACTGCTCCTTCACATGAGCCTGTTCCAGCACCTGGGGCCTGTGTGCATTGAGACCAGAAGCAGAAGTAGCCAGAACCGTCCCTCAGAACTCCCCTGGGGTGGTTTCATAGTAGAGAGACTCCAGCAAGATACCTTCCTCTGAAGGGTTTTCCAAGTTATTTTAGAGGGTGTACTTCTGCTAAGTTGCAGGGGACAGATTTCATCAACTTCCTCCAGCAAGGCAATACAGGAGTTTTTCCACTACCCAGTGAGCCATGACGATGCCCTCCAGTTTGGTCTACATTTCAGCGTGGGGAGGGAGGCCTTCCTTAGGTGCTCTATCTAAGTCCAGGGGGTAGTGGATGCTCGTGATACATACTCTTTGTATATTCTTCAGGGTCCTCTTTAGTTCTTCTAATTCCTCAAAACTCTAATCACTTTGATATATTTAATAATTCTTTATATGCACCTTTCCTTGTTTAAACAACTATGTGCTTTATATTTCCTGATATGACCCTGACTGGTATAGATCATATGTAACATATACATGTAACATATGAAAACTTAGTCGTCCCAATTCAGAAAGGTAAATTCCAAGAGTTATCCGAGATGGTCTCATTGTAGGAAGAAGCCCTAAACAATAAGTAACAAACTAAGTCCTAGAGAAGAAAATAAAAATATGGAGAAGTTAAAAGTCTATGACAAAAAGTTTGAAATGGGGAGATGAATGAGGGCTAGAATGGAAACAGTACAGGAAATTCAAACAGATGATTTGAGGGATCTGATCAGTTGGGAGAAGAATTAACTGAGTAGCCTGTCAGAACTACTTACCACCATGTGTTTTCTATTGCTAAAATGTGTTACCACAAACTCAGTGGTGCAAAACAACACAAAAGTATGATCTCACAGTTCCGGAAGTCAGAAGTGCAAAATGGGTACTGATGTTCCTTGTTCCTTTGTTCCTTTCTGGAGACTGCAGGCAAGAGTCCATTTTCTTATCTTTTTTAGCTTCCAGAGGTCACCCTTATTCCTTATTTATGGCCCCTGTCTATATCTTTAATGCAGGTAATAGAGGGTGATAGCCTCATGTCACATTTCTCTGGCCTCCTTTTCTGCTCTTAAGCACCTCTGTGATTGCATCAGACCACCCAGATGAAACAGAAAATTCTCCTTATTATAAAGTCAACTAATTAGTAACCTTAATTCCCTCTGCAACCTTAATTCCCCTTGGCCATGTAAGGAAACAAATTTATGGGTTCCAGAAATTAGAATGTGGTGATCTTTGAGAGACCATTATATTGCCTATCATAACTCAGTATCAGCTTTCTAGAGCTCACTCAACCAGGCTGAAAGGAAAGAAAGTTGATGGGAGAAAATTAACGATACCAAAGAATGTCACCATTTTTGACAACTTAAAAGCTTTTTATGAGACTGTGTTATGTTTTGCTTTTGTTAAGTACATTTTTGCATATAATGCCAGTTTTTACTCTCAAGGCAGTTAAAATCTAACATAGAAAACTAAAACCAAAAGTCTTTCCAAGAGAAGAAAAATTGCTATTAAGGACAGATAATATTTTATTCTTCTTTGTGTTTCTGAGCCCAAAGCTCTGTCCCTTACAGATAGGAACAAATGTTTATTTAGTAGAGAGGTGGTAGAGAAAAGACTGATATAAAGAATAATATATTTTACACACACACACACACACACACACACACATCCTGAAAGACAAAGAAGACATAAGTTAAGACTATATTTAAAGGGCCTCCCCGGTGGCGCAGCGGTTGAGCGCTGGGTTGCGAAGCTGCCCGCGGCCTCTGCGGCGCCGGTTCGATCCCCGGCTGCTCCCCGGCCACCGGAGGAGGGTCCCACATGGCGCGCAGACCTCTCCTGCCGCCCGCTGCTCCCCTCAGCAGTGTACTTCGGTCCTTCTGCCTGCTCTGCTCCCCGCTCTGGCTCTGGTGAATTCTCTCACCCTCCCGCGCTTCTGACTGTACCCAGTGCATGTATAAACAAAACAAACAAACAAATAAAATAAATAAATAAATAAAACATGCCTCTAAAAAAAAAAGACTATATTTAAAAATAAAAGGGGTCTGTGGAAATACAAACATTTTAATTCCAAGCCCATATCACACTATCTTATTTTAGAGGTCTCTCAAAAATAGCCAAATAAAATAGGTTTTATATGTTTCTCTTCTAATTTTAACAGGGGCTGGGTAAATGCATGCTTGTCCCTCTTCAAAAAAATCCAAACTATCAACAAAATAAGTACTGAGGTGATAACTTTCAATTCAGGGGTAAATTTTTATAGTTACATTAAATTATAGCCTCCTGAGTTTTCAGTAATGGAGATGTTGACAGCCCCTGATACACAGCAGCAGTAGCCAGCCTCCACCCTTTCTCTCTCTCTCATTCTCGCCCACCTTCCCCATCGCTCCTCCCATTTTCACTACAAAAGGGAATTGAGCTATTTTTTTTTTTACCAGATTTTGATTTCTGCACTCCAAGAAAACCCTACGCTACATCAAAAAACTATAAAAATATTATTGCTTATCTGAGAAAGTCACAGTATCTTTTATTGACAAGTCTGCCCAGGAACATACATGTTGTCTAACAACATCTACTTTGTGTGACTTTGGATACTCCCTAGCAGAGATCCTGAAGGGCAAAACAGAAGCAGTAACTGACAATTCTTTGTCTCTGAATCCCTTGCTAGCTGCATAAAGGGTGCTGAAAACGACAAAGGAGGAGTAACAGAGGGGGTTTTGGGAGACACAGTGGGGCCGTGTCTTAGGACCCATGGCCTCTGTCTGTGGCAGAACTTCCTTCCACTTTGCAAAGCTCTAGGATTATTGTGGTCCCCCAGGAGCACCCTCAGGTTTACATCCTGCTGAGGTATTTTGGAGGATTTTAAAGGAAGTGAATGCCTTTGTAAATTCTTTCTTCGTGCACAATCAACTCTTGCTGATCTGGAGAGGACAACTATCCTCACCTGTTACAGTTCTCCAGGCCTGACTATAGATACCCACCGTCTGCTGAGAACAGTTGTTGTTGTTGCAAATAGATGAGTGGTAGTGGGGGCATATTGGGGTCTCTGATGCAAGCTGCCAGTTTTGAACACAGGTCTCTGAGTGCACTGCAAAACCTAACAGGTAAGATTTTCTAGCTGTCCAATGTTTTTCAAATCTCTACCTCTCATGCTGGATACCTAATGAAAGGTACAAAATATACCTCTTTTGATACTACCTGTCTCTCAACCAACTCTTGCTCCCAGGTGCCATGTGCCTAGGAATGTCCCTGCCAGAAACATCTTAAATTCACATCCTTCCCACCAGCCTTTCCCATTTAAAACACATGTGCCTGTTCCTATGCCCTCAAGGCTCCATTCCTGGGTAAAACTTTTGTTATAACAGGTGTTTTCTTGGAAAACAATTAACCCTCAAATAATAAAGATAAAATGAAGACATTTCAAATGCTAAAATATATATTTGGGGACAGTGAGTTTTTGTTATACTTCAAATCAGAATGTATAGTTCATAAGTAGGGCAGGCCTACATTACTTTGCCCTTCTGACTACATCTTTCATTCGTTAAGGAACCATTTTTAGCCATTGTTAATATCAATACACAGCTGAAGATGGTAAAAAGACAGAGAGCTGTTGCCTTCAAGGAGTTTACAATATGGTAGATCAATCGAAACATTCCTAGGCAGCAATATGTAAGCAGAGTATTACAGGACTTTCTCTAAAGAAACAAGAGTATCTGTATATGCAAGGGTCATTTCCAGACACAATATACTTATAGTCATGATTATACCTTTTCAACTATGCATACTAGTCTCATAAGAACCCCAGAGAGGCTTAACCCCTGTCTCTGTTTATGGTTTTAATGGCAGTAATAGCAAGTGGAAGAAGAAAGTTATCTAATGAGAGAGGAAAAGCAATTAGCTTATAAAGATACCCAGGATGATTTTTTTTTCTTCCTAGCTGTCACTGATTTCAAAAACAAAAGACAAATCTGTAACCTGAAAAAGAAAGCAGAAAATTGGATACTGATTTGATTTCATGGGGGATTAAGAACATTTTTAAAAGCATCTTAGTTTTTTATACTTAGTGCATGTTGGGCAGTCTGGACAGTAAAGGGCATCAGAATACTGTTTGTCCTATTTCTGCTTATCTATACGTTGCTAGGATAAAATTTAAAATATTCATCATAAGTCCATTTGGAAACATTTACTGGTAGAAGACTAGCATTCCAGGCTTCTGCATAGTTTATTGTTATCATTTCAGAAATCTCACCTGCCTAGCAGATTGCTTTGCTTAAAGTGAGAAAAAAAAAATAGTGGTATCTATTTTAAGCATCATGATCCTTAATTTCTTAATCTTCTGTTCTTGAGTTCTATAATAAATCCATTCAAAGCTACACATATGCATTAAGAAGCACACAAAAGTCACCTTTTCTTTTCTCTCCAAAACATTAAAGTCTTTTCATTCTGCTTTAAAAGATTCTTTTAAATCAGGTTGTCTAAGCCAACTTTCTAACCCACACATCACAGAACACTAGGACGCAGTTTTTCTAGGTGCAGAAACCAATATAATATCAGATAGAGTTATTTCTATCAGCATCTCAAGGAAAAATGACTTCTGAGCAAGGCTAGGGTCAGTATGAGACTGTTGTGCCCATGGACACACTATTCACCATTTAAACACAGTTCAATTTTAACTAAACCCCCAAAATACAAGTGAATAGCAGCTATTAAGGATTCTTGAGTAGTGCCTTAAGACAGATAAAGATTTTAAGATATTCTGGGAATATATGGCTACCCCACATCCTCTTTGAAATGCCCAAGCCGAAGATATGCCACAAATGGTTCTATGATGGAGGTGTTTGCCCAAAATTATTGATCAAGGCAAGAAAGCTAAATTTTTGGATTACTAAATTTCAAAAACCCTCTCTCAAAAAAATAAGTAAGTAATCATATCTTGCCTATAAGATTAGAGAGAGGGCCTCGCTGGTGGCTCAAGGAGTAAGACGTAACTTATGAAGCTATCCACAGCCACTGCAGCATGAGTTCGATCCCCAACCAGGGAGCAACCCACATGGCACAGCAGACCTCTCCTGACTCGCCTGCTGCTCCCCTCAGCAGTGTATTTCAGTCAATCTGTCTGTTCTGTTCCCCATTCTGTCTCTGGTGAATCCTCCCACTGCCTGCACCTCTGGCCTGTACTCCTGTTATTGTATGCATAAATAAATAAATCTTTAAAAAAAAGATTAGAGAGATAAGGATCTATAAATATCTCCCTATTTTCATATATTAATACATGCATCAGTCTCAGAAATTCAGAAGTAAATTTTCCAAAAACCCTCATCTCTTTTTGTATATACAGTGTTTGTGCTGACTATATGTATTGTCCTTCAAAGGTTCTTGGGTTCAAAAGACTGCATACCATTAAAGGAAGCTCCTTAATGCAATTTACACTGCTAGGTATTGTGCATATTCGTGCATATTTGTGCATATTTGCACAATTGATAATTACAAAGCACAACAATCACATAGTGAGTTAAGTTCCCTGCAGCCCTTTATGGTTGGCCCCCTGCTTTTGCCTCATCAGTGCTTCTACTCCTATCACTTTGTAAGCCCTTTCTTATGCCAGTCTATCAAGAATCTTTCCTGCTCTTAGGCTCAACTCAAGCACTGCCTCTTCTACACACCCTTTCCTAGCCAGTGGTGTCCCTTGCCTCTTATTACCACCATTACTCCATAGTTGATCATAGTTTGATTGTGAGATGGCTGGTGTAACTCCACTAACAATGCCTTCTATCCCCTCATGGACACTACCAGAAGGTCTCTACACCAGCTTACTGTATGATAGCACAGCCAACATACTCAGTGACTTCAACATTAGCATAATGAGTCCTTCAACATACTCATCTCTCAATTCCTCCCTTAAAATTCCAACTCCTCACTTGGGCCACTTTCAGTCATTCAGAAGTTCTGCTGCAGCCAGCAGCTCCAAGCTTCCAAACTCACCACCTTGATGTTTGTCTGCCATGTGACACCTACTCTGCCAGGTCTTCCAGCTCCACTTTTTCCACGTCCAACCACAAGATCACTCATTGTGACTATAATTTTACTAATATCCTGAGATTCCCAAACTTCTTTTCCTTTTTTTTTAAAGATTCATTTATTTATACATACAAGAACTGGGGTACAGGCCAGAGGTGTGTGGGTGTGGGGCATTGAGAGGATTCACCAGAGACAGAACAGGGAACAGAACAGGCAGATTGATTGAAATACACTGCTGAGAGGAGCAGCGGGCGAGTCAGGAGAGGTCTGCTGTGCCATGTGGGTAGCTCCCTGGCCGGGGGATCGAATTCTTGCTGCAGTGGCTGTGGATTGCTTCATAGGTTGCATCTTAAGCCCCTGCACCACCAGGGAGGCCCTCAACTTCTTTTCCTTTTGCACAACCCATGTTGCCAAAGGACCAGGCCTCTCCATTCCTGCCTTGAGCTGCTGACCTGGCAGGGCTGGTGTCAGATGGAAGACAAACATCAGAGTGGTGAGTTTGGAAGGTCTGTCTGCCTGTTACCAGATTCACAGGTGAGCAAGACTCCTCCCCAATTTTTATATGTGCTTTTGGGTCCCATAACTCCCACAAAGATACTTTTTTTAATGGATGGATTATAACTGTTGAAGGGGAGATAGAAAGCGGGGGTATCTTACATTGCCACAATGCTGCCCCAGGATTCTCAGTTGTACATTTAAATGTCCCTCATACTAGATGGGGTCCCAATATTCCTCATTCCCAGGCACACTTGATGGTTTTACTTATTTTACTTTTTATCCTTGGGTAAGTCTATGCCCACTGCTAAATGGGAGTAGGGGCTTGTCCTGGTCTCTATCCCCCAAAGTGCCAACAATTGTAATAGGTATCAGTGAATATTTATTGATCTGACTTTAATTTGATTTTGGTACTTTAATAAAAATTCCCAAAGTGGCCTCAGATTTTCATCCCTCATACTTGCAGAAGCCCAGCTAATCACCCACAAGTACCAACATTTCTATGGTCAGAAAGTCTGTCCCTCCCGGGATCAGGATCCATTCACAGTTTCTCATCCATCTAGGACATACAAGTGTCCCTCCACTTCTAATCAGGGACCATCCAAGACTGACTCCCCTGTTTTCCCTCAAAGCTCAGAGAGATTAATCCTAATCTTTGGGAGGCTTGTTTCAACTGCAGATCCTCGGACCCACTCTCCAGAAATTCTGATTCACAGGTTTGGAGAGGAACTCGGGTGTCTAGAGTTTCATCAAGTCTCTAGGTAACGCTGATGAAGATGATGAGCTTTTTGGAGGATGAGAGGCCAGGTCTTAGCCTGGGCTGTTTTTTTTTTTTTTTTTTTCCAGCACCTCATACAATGTGTAGAATGTATTTGTTGATCTGACCCCAATGCAGCCAGTTCTATCTAAGAGCAAACCGATGCAGCATTAAATTAAAGTGGAGGCAATAGAGATGAGATTACAGAGTCAACTGGTTCTGTGCTTCACCTGCACCTTTCTTTTCCCTGCTCAGAGCAGCACGAAGCCTCACTTTGCACCTTGTTCACAACCATCTGGCAGTTCTGGGAGCACACAGCTATGTTACCTCACTGCCTTGGCCCCTGCAGTTATGCGTGGGCACATGGTTCTGTGTGCTACCATCCGTACCAGCCTCAAAAATAAGCTCAGGTGACTAGAGAGATTACAAGCAATCTGGACGAGAGAGTAGAAACTTGGGTCAGATTCCAAGAAGTAACTGAGCTGAGAGTGCTCAGCTCTCCTCTCTGTTTCCCTTTGGCTTTACAGGAACTGGTGGCTTTGAGAAAATTGAGGCTGTGGCTGCTGGCATTTACATGTGCCGTCTGATGAGGAATCAGCTGATGATTAGTGGAGCAGGGAGTGAAGCCAATGCAAATGTTGTGGGCTGAAAAAAATGCTTAAAGAGTTTTGAAATCTTTTACAATCCTGACTCCCATTTTGTCTGACTTCCATGCATCCCTTACCTACCTCAGCTCCTGCATCTAGAAGGCAAAACAAGGGCTGGGACCCTGGAAAGCAGCTTCCAAGATAGCATGAAGCTTTCAGGGGTTCAGTGTGAGGCACACGAGGGTTAAACACTGAGCTTGAAGAGACTGGGCTTCAGGGCCCTCATCATAGCCCCTCCTACCAGTCTGTTCATTTAGGCTTCATTTATATCCTTTGAAAATGAGGTGATAGGAAGCAAGGATTCAAGATTTCTGTTTGTCAGACACCAAAGCGAACGTAAATCCAGGTGCTTTTATCTACCCTTCCTCAAAGTTTCGCATCATAGGAAGCTCACCTCTGAAAAATCCTGAATCCATTAAGAACTATTTTGATACCCTCCATTTCACAGATAGTGAGTGATGTACAGAAAACTAATAAACAAAAGTAAGCACCTAGAAATGATAAATTATTATAAATTTGTACAATCATCTCAAGAATGATGGTGTTCTGCTGTCTCCTTCATTATTAATGAACTAGACAACCTTATTTAAAACAGACAATGGTGAATAGCAAGAAGATAAATATTTTACATTTTGTATTCAGGACCTTCTGTCTATGAAGAGAAATTTCATCTTATAAATATCTCATGTTATTTATTCAATTACTTCATCATATACTGCTCTTTCCCACCTGAATTTATATGGGGAGAGGAGCAGAGATTGTTTCTTCTTTTGTACTTGAAACTCAGGGTCATTTCTGCCTTTTGCACTAAATAATCATCTTCACATATTTCCTTTGTCTCTTTTGGATTTTAATATTTGGAAATAGGCAACTGCTTACCTTATAATTCAACTCCGAAAATGGGGGAGAGCACAGGAGTCACGCAAACAATGACAGCTTTTTGCTGTGCCAATTTTAGCCATCCCTAATACGATAGAAACATCAAACAACACAAGAGTATTAGGTGAAAATCCCACCATCACCTTCACTCTACAAGCATTTGGTTGTTTTAGACTACAGTGGACGCCACCTGAGACTACATGTTCGTTAACTCGTCAGGTCATATATTTAAATTTACTTTCCAGTTCAAGCAGCAACTTAACATGCTTCACTTGATCCCCATGTTAATCTAGCTATCAGCCCATTTTACAGATTGAGATGCTGAGAAAAGATAAAATGACATTTCACCACTTTCCAGAAAAGTCTAAAACAAACCCACATGAAAACTGGGAGATTTTTATAGCTTTCCCACTTCAAGTAACATTTATAGCTATAAGGCAATGTGCAGAGCTCAGGGCATTGGAAATTGACAGGTCCGAATTCAAGTCCTGTTTTGGATATTTATAGCTCTGTGACCTTCGGCACGATACCAAACCCACCAGAAACTAAAACTTTTACCTATAAAAATTAGAGCTAATAATAAGCTGCCTCTCTGTGTTGTTATAATGGTTAAATAAAATAAAGCAAGTAACAGGCCTTGCTTTGATGCCTGGCACTCAGTAACCACTCAAAAAAGGATGCTTTATAACAAAACTACACAGTGCCACCTGCTCTTTCTAAATAACATCCCTCATAAACATACCCAAATGAAATAAGAAACCAAGTAAGATTCCATCTCTGTCCCTAGGAAGACATAAAAACATGCCACTTTATAATCAGCAACACTGTTCCCATACCTCTTGCAATAATGAGGTCTTTATTCCAAGGGGCTTACAAAAGCAGGTCTTCCTCAGAGTAGACACAGAGAGGAGGGTTTTGAAAATGAGGCTCCTCTTAGGGCAATTTCCTTTGCAATTTCCTTTGAATCTTTGACCTACACAGAGAAGCTTTCTTATTTCTCTTTACTGCTGATTAATGGCATATTTTGCAGGTGATTTACAAGCCTTTAACTGGTGATGTCCTGAGCGAAGCGTGACAAAACCATAATCTTTGGTTTACCCATCCATCACATTTTACTAAGCCAACCTGCGGAACAGATATCATTCTTTGTCAAAAGGAATTGCTTCATGCACTTGGGCAGTCCATGCCTCCTCCCAGGCTTCCTTCCTCCCTTCCCATCCCTGCTCAGACACCAGGCAAATGGGATTCCTTCAGGGAGGGCTTGGATGGAATCCAATTCAAAGACATATAATTGGCACTTTTTTCATCTTTCAAAGGCCTTTTCAATACTCATGCTGCTACAGTCAGACTTGCTTTGATTCTCACAAAGCATTGCCTCACCTCCAAGGCTGTTGCTAGGATATAGGGGATATCACAACTCCTGAATACATAGGCGGAAGGAAAAGATTTTCCTCCTCCTTACAAATGTCATTCCAATTCTTACTCTGCTTTTCTTCAAGGCCAAACTCAGGACAAAGAATAGGATTACCGGGATGAAGGATTCAAAATAAAAGTCAGAATCCAGAGAGACCAGCTCTTGACTGGGACTGGGGGTGGGGAAGGCCCTGTGGGAGAGAAAGTTTTGCTTGCAGTAGTGGTCAGATGACTCACCAGATGTGGAACAGATCCAGAACAGTCAAGGATAACTCTGTGTGTGTGTGTGTGTGTGTGTGTGTGTCTGTGTGCATGCGCGCGCACGCACACAAGCACGTGTTTACAAAAGCCTTGTGCATATCACAGACAGGGGAAGACATTAAAAATCAATCAGAGACTGAAATGTTCCCATTTGTCCCTCCTTAAAGTCAAAAGGTCTGAGAAAGAAGCTTCAGAATTTGTCAAGCTCTGAACACCTTAGGGCCTGATTAATATGCAGATACGGTTTCTGGAAGAGTTAGCATACTAAAGGATAACCTAGTGTGGCAGTTTTACAATACATCCATCATTTTATTGAAATCCCTCCCTCCAAGAAATCAAGCCTAATTCTCCTTCCCTTAAGGGTGGACTGTATTGAGTGACATTTCTTACTAAAAGAATGTGGTAGAAGTGATAGCGATACTATGTGACTTCTGAGGTTAGGGCATAAAAGGTGATGTAGCTTCTCCCTTATACTCTTTTGTATCATCTACACTGAGAGAGGCAACTTGCATGCCTGTGAGGACACTTGAGCAGCCCTGTAGAAAGGCTTAGAAGGAGAGGAAGTGAGGCCTGCTGCCAATAGCCAGGTGAGTGAGTTTTCTGGAAGCTGAATCTCCTGCTGCTGTGTAAGTCCTGGAATGACTGAGGTCCCAGCCAATATACTGACTGCAACATCTTAAATCATGAAAGACTCTAACCAGAACCATTCAACTAAACAACCCCAAATTCCTGACCCCAAGAAACAATGAAGTCATAAATATTTGTAGTTTGAAGCATTTGGGGGTTAGTTTGTTTTGAAACAATATATATCTACTATGTCTACCTTTCCTCCATTAACATATCAGACCTGGGATTACAGTATTGTAAAGAGCAGAAAGTCAGGTATTTTTACATACTTTCATCATTTAGAGATAAGTACATGCTAAAAGAGAAGCAAGCCAGGTAGAGCACAATGTGAAATCTTATGACATCAGAGCTAGAAGGGCCCAAAAGGAAATAGGAGGGGCCCAGAGAGGAAATTTGACCTTGTCCCAAAGTTACCCAGAACTCATCTCTTGGTCATCATGTTACATGAAAGATGGAAGAGCATTGAATGGCCCTGTTTTCCCTGTGTCTCCCCACTTACATGTGGTCAGCTTAGACTGCAAGAACCAGAATGCCATGAGCCAGACTTACTGAGCAAGTGATACTGGGAACTAGGGTCAGAGCTGAGCAATCAGATGAACCTTAAAAATGGAAGGTAGGGGGCCTCCCCTGGTGGCACAGTGGTTGAGCTCTGGGCTGTGAGGTTGCCCGCAGCCTCTGCAGCGCCAGTTCAATCCCCGGCCGCCAGCGAGGGTCCCACCAAAAAAAAAAAAAAAAAAAAAAAGGAAAAAAAAAAAGAAGGTAGGTGGGCACTCGCTCTTTGCTAAGATAGATCATATCTGTCCATGCGTTGGCCAGTGAACACTCTCTCTCTGTTCTCTCTCCTCTAACACCCCTTGTAAATAAATCTTTTAAATTTCTGATAGTCTGCTTTGGGGTCTTGTCCTATGGGTAAGGACTCATACCTAGGTCACCCCTGTTTCTCCTGGAGGAGCCCTATAACAATCATGGGTATGAGTCATCTGCACCCAAAGAGGCATGCCAACAAGCACAGAAAACCAGAAGCAGGAAGAAGACTTATCATAGCCAGAAAGGCCCAAATATCCCCAATTTAACCATCTTAAGAGTGAAAGACTGATATTTTCAAGAACACAAAAGTTCCATAAAGTCTAGCATGTTGTAAATCATCACATGGGGTTAAACAACTAGACAAATTTTGAACTAGTGTGAACATAATAAGGGTCCTACGCCAACAGTTCCCAAACCTGTCTACACATTGACATCTGAGAAGCTTTGGGAAAATGCAAATTTCTTGGCCCCACCCCAGACCTGTGGACTCAGAATCTCTGGAAGTGGGGCCCAGGGCCATAGTTAAGAAACCAAAAACAGCTTAAGTCAGAAAGCATTGAAGATTTTGCATCAGAGACTTTGTCCACATGGATATTTTGTTGGTCCCAGGTTTCCCATTCACAAAGAAGAAATGAAAACAATTTTGCTTCCTCCTCATAGGAATAAGGAACAGTGAGTTAGATAATGCCAGAACACCTTGAATTCATCAGAAGAAAGACATCACATAAATGCAGGGTTTGCAATTGTTATTTTTCTGCACAAGAAACACATTTGTTTGTAGCCCTCCTAGAGTTGCTGCAGAAGTTTACTTTCCTTTGGAAGGAAACCTTTGAAGCTATTCAGTATCCATCTGCAGTGAACAATATGCAGAGTGGGATTTCTTCCTAGGACATTTACCCTGGAGGTGGCTTTAAAAGTAAGTGTGTGTGTGTGTGTGTGTGTGTGCATGTGTGTAGAGGTCAGAGGACCATATTCATGGCTTGCTATATCCATCACCCTGGGAACTGGAATGGTTTTCTGATAGCACAGGCTTTTATCACAGAAGCTCATCCACAAATTACAGCCCTGAAAAGCCACTAATAGCATCTAGTAGATGTTTCCAAAAGCATTCCTAGTTTATAAGTATTCATAGCAGAAAAACACAGGAAGGAAATATACTAATATGCTGATTGTGGTTATTGTTGGGTAGTGGGATTACAGGTAATTCATATTTTTTTCTTTTTTATAGTCTTATTTTCTTTCCATATTAAAAAAAATGTTCATGTAATATGTATAATCAGAAAATGGTGGTTTGGATTTTTGTTTTGTTTCCTTTTCTATTACAAACGGTGGAGGAGGTGGAAGGTGGTAGTTCCACATCCCAGAGGCTGTGGCTGCCTGGGGAGAACTAGACACAGGCAAGCCTGACTGGGGGGGGGAGCTGAGGATGCAAAGGGTGGGGCTGTTAGGAGCTGGACTGCCAGAGTGGCTCCCTAAAACAAAAGAGGAGCACAATACCCAGACCTCTTCCTTTCTCTGACCTTCCCAATTTCCTGCCCCTTCCTCTCATTGGCTGAGCAGAGCTTGAGAAAAGCAAAACATTAAGACTTTGATATGAAAGCAAAACAAGGAGATGACCACTGCCATCACTTTTCATAATTATTTTCCATTTATCTTTCAATGTTGAGGAGCATCAGGAGGGATAAACCCACACAATCTTACAGTGCTCCTGGCACCACCACACCAAAAAGAGAATACATTTTTAAAGCACTGTGAAAACCAGCTAGCTGGATTGCATAAATTCATTTTTTATGGAAAGACCCTGAGGCATCAAAACGAGAGATGGGAGGAAGGAATAGTTCACAAATTGAGCTGTACCGCTCATTGGAAATGTTTTATACATAGGTTTAGCTATTTAGGCCTATTCATAAAATTTATAAACAGAGAGCGCTTGTGGATGAGGTTTCATCATTTATTTGGAAGAGGCAGAAGATAGTTATACAAGACTAAGTTTTCTAGGTAAGTTGTCACTTTCTACATCTTCTTTGTTATTTGGGTAATCAGGAAGCACTCAGAAACATGGAGACCCTATAACAACAAAAATAATAATCCAGTTGGAAGAAGGAGACACTGAATACTCACCAAAACAATGAATAATTGCAGATTTTTTTATGTTAGCAATAGTTCTGAATGAGAGGCATAATCAGTTTGTCCACTATCCTCTCATGAACTTCACCTTTGAAAACAACATCAGATTCTATCATGTTTTACAAAATACTCTGCAAGTGTGAGTTAACTAGATTTCAGTTTTAATTTTCAATATACACACCCCATTCATTTATTAGAATTTTTTAAACTGCAGCCTTTGCTAAAAGCCAGTCCACAAACACAATAAACATTTTCATTAAAATATTTAAAACCCAGAACAGCAGCAATAACATCAAAACTAAAAGCTAACATTCTGCAACAGCAAATCTCAAGAGACCCTTCCACCATCCAGTCTGTTGAAAGAGGCAGCATTTATATTTTGTCCTGGAAATTATTAAGCCCAGCCTCTTGAAGGGACAAGGTAAGAAGACTACCAAAATTTTGTCTTTTCCAAAGAAAATGTCTGAAGAACTTCTACCCTCTCTATTCTCTTCATAGTGGATGGTTGGGTAGAAGATAATCATAGATAGATATGCTAGATAAATATGCTAGATAGATAGATAGATAGATAGATAGATAGATAGATAGATAGATAGACAGATAGATGACAGATAGATAGTCAGACAGACAGACAGACAAAACTACTGTATGGAATTGAGTATGCTGTGACTGTGCTTGGTAAGTACAAAACCCTAACCACGGAGGCCTAAACGGGGTCAGGAACCACTTTTTCTCCAGAAAGTGTAAAAGGACAGGTGAGCACCAAAAGGTAGAAGCACTCATGTACATTGCCCTCACAAATCCATTAAAATAAGAATTAAGTACCTACATACACCAGATATAGTTATGATTTTCAAACCAATTTCATCAAACCCAGAAAACAGTTTGACACACAGAATAGAATGTTTGATATGAGGAGAGCTTTGGGAAACATTGGTCTTTGGAACTGTGAGGACAGGCTACAGAGGCAGTCCATGAGGTCTGAGGATGTGGTTATTTTCCGGAGTTGCTTATAAGACCTGCTCCTCTGGGCTCTTTTCCAGAATATTCTACAGTTACCTGAAATTCCTTTAACAGGGATAGAGTTCCACAACTTGCTGTAAAATCCTCAAATTGCAAACACACCTGGGGAAAGTAATGCTGTTAACCTGATTTCACACTAAGTCGACATAGATACTTTATTGAGAGTGAAGGTTGAGTGATAACAGGGAGAAGATATAAGACAAGGATCCTGATACCTGAAAAGGAGTTGTCCTATGGGGAATATAAGGCAAACTGAAAATCTGAAATGAAGTTGTCCTATACCACAGTTTAACCTGGGGAAGAACATCTCTTGGTCACTTTTACATTCACCAAAACACATGAATTATAATACATCATTGCAACTGTCCAGTGACTCCACTCAGCTTAAGCCTAAATTCAATCCTAGATGGCCAGAAGCAGACTCAGTGCCCGGTGTGGTGAGCTCACCCTAGCAGCAGCAGGCTGACTGTTGTGCAGGGAGAGAGAGCGTATCCTCAACACAAAATACAGATGGCTGCTGAGGAAAAATGCAGAGAAATTTATGTTCCTTCAGACTATTTGCTGACTTTTAAAAGAAACCCTTTTTGCTTTTGTGTGTGGGGGGTGGGGTGGGGGTGGGGGGTTGAGCGGTGATCCCAGCACTACCGTGCAATTGTTAATTGTATTGCAGTAGAGCTTCTATTTTCCCACAATAACCAACTATCATTTAATCATCCCAGCAGTCCTGTATGGCAGATGCCATAACTGCATTTCAGAGGAATATTTCCAAGACTTGCCCAAGGTCACAAAGCCAATTGCAGGTACCAGAATAGAGTCCAGAGCTGCCTCCCCTTCAGAAAGTCTTTGAGAGCAAACTATCAGGATACGAATTATCTATATTTCAACATACTAAAAACAGTTTTGTTAACATCAAGTATTCCATAAACAAACACATCAACTTCCAATGTGTTTTCACGCCACTTCTCTTTCCCTCTTCTGCTCTGTTGAATTCCTCTTCCATTTCTTCCCTCCCTGCCTTTTCTACACACCCACCCTCTTCTTTCCACCCTCTTGCCTTTTTCTTTCTTACCTCCCCCTGATGTTTCTCCCCTTTCTTTACATATGTTCTCAAAGCAGAGATATTTAAGCTAATAAAACTGGACAAAATAGGGCCTCCTTGGTGGTGCGGCGGGGAGCACCACGCTGTGAAACTGTCCACAGTTCCTGCAGTGCTGGTTTGATTCCCGGCCGGCCAGGGAGATACCCACATGGTGCGGCAGACCTCTCTTGTCTCGCCTGCTGCTTGCCTCAACAGTACTTTTGGTTGGTTTGCCTGTTCTGCTCCCCAATCTGCCTCGGTGAATCCTCTCACCCTCCCACACCTCCGACTGTACCCTAGTTCTTCTATGTATAAATAAATAAATCTTGAAAAAAAAAAAAACTGGACAAAATAAAAAAAAAAAAACCTCTAAAACCTTTCTTAACAAAGGTTCTTTGTCTGAATCACAGAATGCAGAGTCATTCCTTTCCCAAGAATGGCACATAGAGAGCATTATTCTAAATGCACAAGTGAAAATTTCATTCATTTCATACAGTGGATGCTTAACATTGTTTCAGAACCTTTACTGAGAAAGGAATACCCTTGTACTTAGAGGATAAGAAATAACAAGAAAATAATGCTTTCTGCCGCTCATAAACCTACACTCGAGGGGTTGTGAAAAGGCAAGCAAGTGGAACCACTCCGATTAAAAACATGAGGAAATGAAAACAAGTATTAGATTTAAGACTAAACCCAAGTCATCAGGGAATTTAATCATTCTTGTATACCAATTTTTGTGACATGCACATACCACTTGTGTTATTGTTTACTTAATATTTTTCTTTAAATATCTTCATTTTTTTCTACCCAAATTTATCTTAAAAGATACCTTATAGCATTATCAAGAAAAACTGGTATCATTTACACCCAAAACTAAACAATGTGGTATTAAATAATGTTAAAGTCTCTTTGTCTGCTACTGCCAGTCAAAGGCTGAGCTTTACTTTTTATATTTAAAAGGTAATGCTGTTAAAGACATACCAGTAACCAGCTAACACTGTATTGTTTATATAATTAGAAAAAATGAAAGGTGAAATGGGGAGAAAAAGAATGTTGGTGATGCAGTTTGATCCCAGCCCTACCTAAACTCATCTTTCACCATCACAAGGCCACTCATCCTGGTCTCAGAACACTGTATTAAGAAAATCAACCAACAAATGCTTACCAAGCCCAATAATTTTCTTTGCACTATACTTGGAAGTATAAAGTCTCTTTGAAGGAAGAGCTGATATTCTAAATTTGGGAAGACCCACTCCACTACAATATGGCAGATGCTCAAAGTCAATTCCATCTGCCTCTTTAGAAGATACATAAAACCTTGCTACATGTAACACATTTTAAGTCCCTGGGACCCCAGAAAAAGAAAGTGGTTGCCTAGACAAAATCCAACACACAATAAACAAGCAAGTCTTATAAGTTCAAGTGCTAAAACAAAGGCGTTCCAAAGCAAGGGTGCAACAGCCCAGAGTTCACAGTGCTGAGGGTCACATTCATACAACTAATCAATCTTTGAAGACATGGATCATTTGCAGGATTCTCATTATTAACCAAAATTGTAAAATTCCATCATAGGGTGTGTTTCTTGTTCATGTCTGAAAGCTCTTATTACAAGGTTTCCTCTATGAAATGTAATCCTAATTGCTATGAAAATAATCAAGGTACCACTTAACGCTTTTGTCACAAGAGATTTATTTTTAGCCTCTTAACTATTTTGTGAAAACCTCTCCTTCCACAGTTCCTTTTATTGTCCAAGATTACACATACTAGAATAAAGAAACACAAGGTAGTTTCAATAAACAAAGTAAAATGTACCCTCTTTCCTCACAATTATGTCCATAATAATTAGAAACACAAACACAAGGATCGTTATTTTGGCAATTATCATAGTGACAAAATAAAGCCAGACAGTTATATATGGATTTTTGTTATGTTTTCATTTGTTAAAATACCTTAAACATTGTTTGGATCCTTACACAAGCTGGCCAGAAATGAATTTAAGTATACTCATGTTAAAAGCCTCTAAGGCCAAAGAACTTCAGATTTTTGAAGTCCTCACACTAACAGGGTCCACATGTGTGAATAAGGAAAGCAAGCTTCACAGGTTGGGGGTTTGTAGTCCTGGATCTCATTCCACAATGATTGAAAATTCCCAACTTGATTAACTTTCAGAGCCCATAAAGTGCTTTGAGGTGCTCCAAGGAAAATGCTATATAAATACAAAGTATTATTATTATTAGATGGTCCTGGAATTTATTCACGGTTTAGTTCCTCCATTTCTTGGCATGTAGTTTTTGTTCTGGCTCATACAAATCCACCTGTAGTGCTAAAACACAATGTAGTCAGTGATTAAAAGGAAACCAAGATATTCTCAGCCAGAAAGAGCTAAGTAACCTTGCATGCTGCTGAAACCTCATGCCCTAAATACCCAAAAATAATATCATGCTCAGCCATTTCCAGAGTTGGCCACACCCCGTTGTTCTGTTCCTTTCAGATGGAGCTTTTGGCGAACCATCACAATTACCCTACATGTTATCTACTGCAAAAATAAACGCATCCTAAATACTCTTATATTTCATTAACTTCTTGTTTTCTCAATAATTGGCTAAACTTTCATAGTCTGTCTTTTCTTTAACATATGTTTCTGTATATAATGAGTTTATAAGTTTGTATCATCTATCAAGACTCATATTTTATTTGCTAATTAAGTAAGAAATATGCATTGATTTTCTACAATAATTTAAGGGAAAATTCACACATGTACAGTTTTATGTATAAGGCATTGTGCTGTGTACTGGAATGAAAGAAATATGGAATATAAAATACACACAAGGGATTTAAGAAATGAGGTGTATGCATTCTGAAAGATGATTAACAATTCAACAGATCTTGAATAATGTTGGTTTTTGTTTTGTTATAACATAGATGAGAAGAAAGAAAGTCCAAACTATGCTGAAAAAAAAATATTCAAGAATCTGGTTTTGTTACACATCAGTTTGTTGCAGTTTCCAAGAACCTATTGACTACATTAAGTGATGATTTACTATATAAGTAGATAGTTCTTTATTGTCGAACAAATTTAATCAGACATTATTTTAATTACAAGTGAGTGTCTCAGCAGGGGGCCAGAGGAGCCAGTAAAATCAAGTAATGGATCACCAAAGTTGAGTTGGGCTAAAGTGGGGTTCTTTAACATCAGGTTTCTATTAAAATCACCTGGCGATCTTTACAATAATACTGATGTCTGGGCCCCACACAAAACTAATTAAATTAGAACCTCTGGAAGTAGAACATAAGCAAAGTATTTTTAAAATCTCCCTAGGTAACTTGAATATGCAGCCAAGGTTCAGAATCACATTCTCACCTGGACTTAGCCCTGGCCATTGCAGGACTTGGATGGATTTGGTTGGACAGAAAAGCAGTAAGGACAAGCATAAAGGTGACAGGAGGTCCTCCAGATGACTAGGAAGGTGCACTTGAAGAATAGTGAGGCAACCTGGGCTGAACGAACAAAAGATTCTGATAAAGGAGCAGTAAAGAATATCATGAGGACAAAGCTCTACGTCCCTGTATGGAGAGCCTTAAAGTCCAGAACCCTAGCTTCACTGTTCATTGCTTCCTTGACCACAGCCATTCTGGGTCTAATTTCTCTTCAAATGTTAGAAATTTAATATTTCAAAATTTATTTAAATTTGAAATTGCACCTGATCTCTAGAATCTTTACTTTTCTAGCCTAAATTGACCATTCTTCATCAGGCATTCGAGAGTTCTCAAAATTTGAAGTGTAGGAAAACTCAGTTCTAGGATACAGTCTCACTAGGCCAGAGCAGCCCATTTTAGTGCTGGACACTCAGCCAGTGAGGCTGAGGTAATTTGGCACTGACAAATTCAGCTCATAACACTACATGAATATGGAGCTTTTAGTAAACTAAAACCTTTAAAGTTGGATGGATGCTGTTTTGTCTTGCTTTACTTTAATAAATTGCAAAGTTATTCTATGTATATACAGTTGGATTTTTTTTTGTTTGTTTTTAACTGAAGGGCTTTGCATTCATCTCTGTTCTATTTCAGCATATTTGTTTTGGCCCTCTCTTCCAGCCTCCTTCCTTGAAAGTTAATTATCTTTGATTAACATGATCTGAATGTGTCTATTTCCAAGTGCCAAAGTGAAGTGTTCATTAGCCCTTCGGTGAGATGCACAAATTACTCCACCAAACAGTAAGAAACCAATTTGGACTCTTGGGAATAATTTAACTCAATTCCAAGACACTTCCATGCCATTTCCTTGATATTATTCCCACCTAAATAATTTGTGTGACAGAAATGCAGGTAGTAGTCCAAAAGCTAAACAAAGAAATGGGGAATCACGAGGTGGGAGTTTGCTATAGACTTATCGTGACCTTGGATCACTCCAACATTATCAACACTTCCTTTGCTGAAGTCCTGTGATGGCACAACATAGGACTAGAATTGTTTTTTTTATTTTCCTGTAGGTCTCTTTAACACCTGGCATATTTATTTCATATCAAGACACTAACCTTTAACCTATTGATTACTATAAGCCTCTTCAATAATAAGTCTACGATGAAATTAATTTCTACTTGGAGATCACAGGAAAGTACCACTTCTGATCAGCATTACCCTCCAAAGAGCTGTCTCCATCTTTACATGGACTTAGCTCTGGGTAGGGTCCACTTTTCTCCTCTGTACTTCAGAAATTATACTGACCTACTTTTCTTAGCATAGCTTAGAAAAAGTTGCATGAAGCACCATCCAGATGTAACATGGCTTCTTAGTGCTCTCTCTTTTCCAAGTTACTTGGGACAAGCATGTATTTCTAAAGTTCAGAAGTCAAATGCCTCCAAAGTCTGCCTCTTGTTTGCAACGAAGATAAGTCCCATTCTTTTCAAGTAAAAAAATGATACTTATTTCTTGACAGCTTCTTTTTCTTAAATTGGGTAATCCAGAGAAGGGTAGTTCTTACTGTCCTTCTTTCTAGTTTTTTCTTCTGGAATACAAACCCAGAGAGATTAAAGAAAACATGAAGAGAGGGAACCTACTGGACATTTCCGAGTTCAGAAATAAACATGAGCATGACTTCACACTGAAGGCTGATCTATGTGTGTGTGAACGTACATGTGTGTGAGTATATATGAGTCTGAGTATATATATGGGGGGGAGTGTTTAACCTAATACTGACTCATCCACCCCTGTGAGCAGTAACAACATATGACAGGGAAAGAAGACAGGAGCTCTGGACACCCAAACAATGAGCACAAAAAGAAGAGATGAGATGGTGGAACTGAAGAGTCACATGGTACCAAGTACATCACCTTCAAAATCTTCAGTTTCTAAAAGTGTTCATCATACTTAATTTTCCCCCTTTGCTGATATTAATAATGATAGCACTTAGCATTTCTAAAACACTTTTCATCTTCAAAGCACTATATGAACATTACCTAATTAACTAACATTAACTAATTATAATTAAACTTGCCCTGGGCTCACAAATCAGAAGAACTTTCAGAAAGGAGGGGGGAGGGTGGAGACAAGAAGAAAAGCTTTCTAGCCAGACAGGTTTCCCTACTTTTCACAGATTGAATTTGGATTCAAATTGTCAAAGATTTTTAAACAATCTTGGAGATAACCTAATAGGCCTCTCCTGCTTCCCAATGGTTAAATATTAATGAAAATGAGAAAATGGTGTCCAGAAAAGAAAACTGTCATTCTTACACCAACTTGTATTAATAGAAGTAGTTTAAATGTCAATTAAAAGTGTTTCTCTGAAGCAACATGCTTTAAAATATTGAGCCAAAGAAATTTCCTTTCCTGGAGCAATCTTGTCACTACACACACACACACACACACACACACACACACACACACACACACAATCACACACTCTCGCGCTCTCTCTCTCTCTCTCTCTCTCACATGAACATACACATTCACATACACACACATTAACACACAGACTGCCTGCTTAGTGGCATCAGAATTCTGACTACCAAGCTTTCAGTGCAATGAGCTCAGTGTTTAACTCATGAGCCTATTTCAGACATTTTAATGTATCTATTGAATTTCCTTTTTATTAGCCTTAGCAAAAACTTTCAGTAATATTATATCCCAAGATCAAATAAAGCATCCTGTTTCCATAATTCCTAGACAGAAAAGCCATATAATCAAATGAGTCTATTTGGATGCTTATTTTCTGTACATTACACTTATCTAAATTTATACTTGAAGGAGCGGGCAGGGAGATAGGGTTTTTAAAGTCTCTTAAAAGTTCCCTCTCTCGTTTTCATTCTCGAAATGTCTAAATGAAATATGTAGCTATGCTTGACTGGAAGCCATCGCTAAGACTTTGTTCTAGTCAGAACATGCTCAGACTGTTCTAAAGTATTTGCTTTAGTAACCTGCAAGTTCAGTATTGAATCAAAAATAATGCTCCTCTTTATATAAACTCCTCTTAAAACGTCAGTGTTTAGTAGGGTAGCTGTGAAAAATGTAGCCATAATGGCATAATTTATCTTGGTTTTTGTTTTCTTTTTAATTTACTCTGCTTGCATTGGTGAAATTATTCCATTTCCATCAATAAAGCAGACCTTCAAAATGCTATAGAGAAATCATTGCAACATGCCTATATCCCTATAGGTTTGCTTACTTTAAAGGCCTCCGAGCCAGAGAAGGATGTGCTCTTCACTCCTTAGTGAGTCTCAAAGAGAGACTGATACAGCTTAGCTGACAGTGGTTACTCTCAGAAGCTGGTTATCGATCAGCTAAGATGATGTGTGTCATTTATCTCTGCTGAATTTGATCTTTTTATTGCACTCCTCCAACCTCTAAGTAATGAGAGCCTGCAGGCCAGTGCTTGGTGGATTTTTATCCACTGAAGTCACTTCCACCTTCTAATTATCCATGTGCCTCCCTGTGAAGATACACCTCATCTTACTTCTCTGAAGACTAAGTATCAGTGAGAATAGAGCATAAGAACTTGGACAAAATCTGGAAGCACCCCAAATGTCATCCATGAAGGGGCCAGAGTATCTCATCTAGCACCAAATAGTTTTAATATGATCCTTAGGTTTCTGCTTTGCAAAAACACACATCCATATTTAAGTTTTTTGCTCTCTTAAAAAGACTTCTCAATTTTTTTAACTGCAGAATTAATTCAGTGTTTGGAAAGTATCTAATATCAAAGGAAAAAATGTGTGGATTATAGAGAATTCAACATGTCAGATTATAAGAGGGATGATCTCTTGGGCACCCCCATCATCGATCTCTTTGAGAAATATGAGACAAATAAAGGGACCCCAGAATAAATCAAAAGATAATTTTAAAGAAAGATATTTAAAACTCTCTCTCCATAAGCTAATGACATGTACCATTTTTATTTGATAGCCTGAAGCAAAGTCACCTAACAACCCATAATGTTCACAGAATTTGGTCTTTATTTTTTTAGCTTCTGCCAGGGAAGTTCCTCAACTCCTTATGGCATCTTATGAAAGCTCAGTACACAGTGCACACAGATCTGCAAAAGCTTGCTCTGTTACCCTAATCCTTAGAGAGATTTATTCACTACTGATGAGAACCTAATTTCTGAGCTCCACCTTTTTGCTGCATCCAAAATCTGTTACACTTTTGATAATTGCTCTACATAATTTCAGTTTCAAATGGCAGAAAATCTGTCCAAGTAATAAACAGCTTTATACAGTGACACCTTCCTCAAACATACTTCTAAGTATAGAAAAATGGAAATATTTTGTATACCCTGTGTACTGAGCTTGACAATATATAATAAGCTACAAAGATTTGGTATGCAAGGGTAACACAAACCCAATATAAATATTTGGAGACCAAAACCTGCTGGGCATAGGTTCAACAGAGTCTAGCGCACAAAGTTCTTATATTACTTAAATTTTTACACTCAAGGTTAGGTAATTCTTGCTAAAAACTCATGGAAATACGGAAACTCTAACTTGGTTTGCTTAATCTGTTCTGCTTGAGAGAAAATGAGGACTCTAATTGGACACTGAGTTTGAATAACTTTTTCAAAATAAAAGTAAAATAACTTCGGAAAATGAAACTGTCATCTTCCAGAGAGGAAAGGTCTCAAGATCATGACTATTTATTTGGGGGTTTTGAAGCAAAGAATGGTTCCACATGAAAAAGGGGTTGGGAATGGAGGACAGGTCAATTTGGAAATTTGATTTTCCAGGAGGTCTACCTAAAATACACAGAATATCTGAATAACATACATGCCATTTGCTAGGATTGTTCCTTAAAAAGGGTCCTTTGCTGGGAGACTCCTCCAACCTGTGATCTACATCAAAGCAGAGAGAAAACAGAAGACCCTGCTGAAAGTCATATACAAAACAAGAGAAACAGAGGACATGAATTCACATTTAATAAATGAACTGAGACAATTTCCATAATGACTGTTACATGTTATATGTGTACTTCAAGCAAAATGTGTTAAAAAATAAATTATATATGCTTAAACTGGAAATGTTCCTAGCAGCATAATGGTATAAGGTACCCAGGGCTAAATTGAAATGATCATTCTAAAACTACAAAAATCTCAGGAACATAAATTATAATTTCACGGTATGCCTTGAAATGGTAGTTTTGCAATAAAATTAAAATATATATTCTCAGTGTTTGTCTGGCAAATGCAAATACATGAAATAAACATGGTTAGTAAATGAACCAACAATTTGCTACATTTGGAGAAATCTGTTTTTACACTGAATACTTCAATTGGCAAAAACCTAAAAATTTTTATCTTTCTAAAGGAATTACCACTGGTATAATTCACATGATGGATCCAAAATGATCAGTGATTGTAACAATAGTTTTGGTGTTCTTAAAAAGAAAAGGAAACCTTAACCAACAGGAAATACTCTTGCTACATTAATTTTCTTTGTTGTGTGTACATAGACTTCAAACAAGGGCAAACGCAAACCAATTCAAGTTTCCTTGCTGAAGGATCAAATAGAGGTAAAACTAGAGGTTAGAATTACAAAACAAACAAAATCTAACCTTAAATTAAGAAGACATATTGGCCAGATGGTTTTCCTTGCTTCTTACCTACCTTGTTTGCAAGTGTAAGTAGACAGCCCAAGGGCTAAGAAATCTCAAAATGGAGCTGCTTGTGTTTTAGCAACTCTCCCATTCAACAAACCTGCCACAAAAAGAGTTTATTGAATGCTGGTATCATCAATTCTATTTTTTAATGTAAAGAAACAGTCTTGATTTACTGATTTTTATAGTGATGACACATATTTAGCATTCTCCTTGAAAGGAAAATTTGCTTGGAAGTTACTTTCTTCTTTTTTTCATTTTCAAAAATGAATCTTAAAGCATCAGCTGCTTTTCTCTAAAGGAACAATTGTTTTTTGACCAGACATATGGGCCACACCATACCGTCATTAATTCTATTTTTTAAATAGATTAGTTTATTTAAAAGATGTCAGTTTATTGTTGTTGCTGTTTCCTGAGTTCTGCACCAATCAAGTGCATTTACTGTGACAGATACCCAACACAGATGTACTAGGAATTGACACTATTTGACCATGTAGCTTTGCATATTCATAGGGGGAAAAAAGAGCACTGAATTAGCATACTTGTTTGATCTTTCCCCTGAAAGTCTTAAGAACATTGTGTTTAAAACTCTATTCACTTCTATCTATTGAAGTACTCTTAGCTAGAGGCAAATAGTACAGAGTGAAGAGATCAGGAAGCTGCTAATTTAGAGACCAACATTCAGGAACCAGCTCTTTTACTGACAACCAGTGGCCCTTTGGTCATTAAGCTCCCACCCTTTTGTTCCTTCAGGATCCTCATCTATAAAATGAGGAAATTTGGTTCATTATGATTACTGAGGCACTATCAGAATCCTCTGATCCTACAGTCCAGCGAGGAGAGTGGCTAAATAGGTAATTTTTTAAAGATATATTTATTTATGCATACAAGAACTGGGGTACAGGCCAGAGGTGTGGGGGGTGAGAGGATTCACCAGAGACAGAGTGGGAAACAGAACAGGCAGACTGACTGAAATATACTGCTGAATGGAGCAGTGGGCCCCATGTGGGTAGCTCCCTGGCTGGGGATTAAACTCGTGCTGCAGTGGCTACGGACAGCTTGATAGGTTGTGTCTTAACCCCTTGTGCCACCAGGGAGGCCCTAAATAGGTAATTTTTAAGCCTTTAATTTTCTTATAGCAGTTTTAGCAAAATTGAGAAGGTACAGAAAATTTCCGTATACCTCTACCCGCACATTTTTATAGCTTCCCCTGTTATCAGCATCCCTCCATCAGGTGGTGCATTTGTTACAAATGATGGACTTACAATGACACATCATTATCACCTAAATCCATACTTTACATTAGGGTCACTCTTGGCATTTCACATTTTATGGGTTTGGACAAATGTATAATGACATATATCCATCATTATAGTATCATACCATATACTTTCATAACCATGAAATCCCTCCGTGGTCAGCCTATTCAGCCCTCTACCCCAACAACCAACTCCTGGCAACCACTGATCATTTTACTGTCTCCATAATTTTGCCTTTTTCAAACCCCTTATAGTTGGAATCCTATGATATGAAATCTATTCAGAAGTTTTTTTTTTTTTAATTTGGTAATATGTCTTTAAGATTTTTTCACTTATTTCTATGGTTTCATAGTTCTTTTCTTTTTAGCAGTGAATAATACTGCCTTGTCTGGATGTGCCAGTTTATTTATCCATTCACTTTCTGAAGGAAATCTTAGTTGTGTCCATCCTTTTGCAGTTATGATGGTTGTGCAGTTATGATGCACAGTTATGATGGTTGTGCAGTTATGATGGTTGTGTCCATCCTTTTGCAGTTACTATAAACATTCATGTATCAGTTTTTGTGAGGACATGTTTCCAACACCTTTGGATATATACTTTGGAATATGATTGCTAGATTGTACGGTAAGTATGGTTAACTTTATAAGAAACCACCAAACTGTCTTCCAAAGAGGTTGTACCATTTTGCATTGTTACCAGCAACATCCGAGCAGGTTTTTTGCTCTATATCCCCCTTTGGTATTATCTAGGCTTTGGTCATTTTAGTAGTTTGTAGTGGTATCTCACTGTTGTTAAGGTCTTTGGTCCATTTTTATTAAGATCATTTTCCTCTTGTTGTAGTTTTAGAGTTCTTTGTATATTTTGGATAATAGTCCTTTACCAGATTATCTTTTGCAAATATTTTCTCCCAGACTGTGAATTGTCTTCTCATTCTCTAGACATTGATTTTTGCACAACAGAAGGTTTTTTTGTTTGTTTGTTTTAATTAAGTCAATCTGATCAATTATTTATTTCATGAATCATACCTTTGTGGTTATATCTAAAAAGTCATCACAATACCCAAGTCATCTAGGACTTTTCCTATATAATCACCTGGGAATATTATGGTTTTGCAGGTCACATTTAGATCTATGACCCATGTTGAGATAATTTTTGTAAAGAGTACATGTCTCTATCCAGATTCACATTTATGTGTATGGACGTACAATTGTACCAGTACCATTTGTTAAAAAGATTATCTTAGTTCCATTACACTGATTTTGTTCCTTTATCAAAACGTCAGTTGACTGTATTTCTGTGGTTATACTCTAAATAGTTTCTTGATACTGTTCAAGTTTTTTTTTAAAAAGTTGATTTTTTAGAAGTCATTAATATTCTAAATTACATAGAAATATTAATGGGTAATAAAAATGGTAGAAGACTTTATATACATCAGATGGTAAGTGGTTCACCCTGGGAAGAGTCATATAATTAAATGTACACTACATTTGCAGGCTCAAATGTGTGGCATTAAGAAAGTACAGCTTTCTGTTTTCATTCAATGAACTTTTCACTAAGTTCCTGGGGTTTGAATTAAATACTAGCCTGTTTCACAATTAACTTAGTGAGGGAAAGAGGTGCCCTTCAAGAAAATTTACCACAGACATTCGTGTTTCCCACTCTTACCCCATTACTCTCTATCTCCTCACCCTAACCAAATTTTATGCATAGAACTTATCACTAACTGGCAAGATTTGACAATTGTCTTCTCCCAGTAGAATTAAAGTTCCAAAATAAGAATTTTGTCTTTGACTCCTGTATGTCCAGTATAGTTTTAAAAAATAATAAAATAAAAACACCTACCTTGTGCTTAATAAATTGTGGTGTTTAATAAACACTTTTTGACTAAATGATTTTCTGTGATTTATTAAAGGGATTATCATATGAAATGACACAAGTCTGGTAACAATATTATTAAATGTTCTATAATGTATATGTATATAAACCTCATCTTGGGAAAAAGAGAAAGAAGTTGAGAAGAGGCAAAGAAGAGGATTTGCAATAGTAGAATCTCCCAGACCTTAGCTACTTGAATAGTGTAGTCTAGGTACCAGCCATATTAGCATCAAGTGGCAGGCTGTTAGAAATGACAATATCAGACCCCCCCCATAATCTACTGAATCAGAGTCAAAACATTTTAACAAGATACCAGTAGGTTCATATGCACTTTAAAGTCTGAGAAGCACTATCCTCAGGATCAAATACAGGAGAGCTATATTTAGTGGAAGACACCAAAACATGTTTCTCTCTGGTATGGGTTTCCAGTAGCCATACATGAGTGGAAGCTGATATCTACTGACTCTTTTTTGGTTCCAGTGTGATTAAGTCATTGTGCCTCAGCACCTGTCTTACAAGAAGGTCTAGAATGATATCAGAAGACAGTCTTACCCAGTTGCAGAAAGATTCATTTTCTATTTAATGATGCTTGAAATTCCTTTAAGAGAGAACAATCTTTCATTTCCCAACCAGAAATAAAAAACCTAAAGAGCAAATACCCAGAAAAGATAAAATATAGACAAAAACAGTTATAATAAGGTGAAGCAAAAAAAAAAAAAAAAAGCAACAAGAATAAAAGTGTAATATCAAATTTCTGCAAATTCTGCTAGGGAAGGAGGCATCCAGAGAGAAGAAGTTATTCAATACTCATAGGTTGTTCCCCGGTAAGATAACATACAGAAAGAGGAATATAGAAACCAGAAAACAGAAGTTTAAGGCATAATCTTTTTGTAAAGTAAACAGTATCTACTTTGAATTTTTAAAAAGTTTACTCGTTTATAAAGATTTTTTAAATTCTAACTTTACCATCCCACAGTTTTGATAAATCAAGTATTATCCAGTAATCCAAAAATAAATGTACAGTACCATGAACTACAAACCCTACTACCAGCAATGCTATCTCTAGTATATACAACAAAAAGAAGAGAGAGCCCCAGGAAGCCATGTGGAAAAGAAATATCCTAGTGGGTTTGCCATTTGTAGAAATCAGGAGAATGAAAGCACACTTTTTCTGGGAACTCAACCTGCTACCAGCTGATAGTCATCTTAAGAGGCACTTTTCTATAAATCACTATAATTTAAAAACTAAATGCTTTGCAACTCCTTTTGCCAGATCAAATCAAACTGACTCTCAGTTGGTGGAAGGCCCAGATGTGAGTTTCGTAACACACATCAATTACTATCTGATCCATCACTCGCAATAGTTGAATCTGCTCAGTGCCATTTCCAGAACTAGTGTCATGGAAACAAATAACAACATTTATGTAGAAGTGGAATTGAAAAATGCTCTAGTCACTGTCTACAAATCATGAGTGAAGCATGTGTAAGGACATGCTCAGTTTGTCCTTTTAATCTTAAGCCTTATCATCTCTTGAGCTATTTAAAGCCCAAGTTGTAAGCATGAGATGTTATTATATAAAGATGTCATTTTCTCTAACAGCAATTTTGTAATAGCACCTCGGATACTTTCTTTGGTAATAGGTAAAAATTTCCAGGCAATGGTATGGTCATTAACATGACCTCAGGGATAGGGATAGATACATGGGTTCCCTAGAGTTTGCAAAGTGTTGGTTTACTCGTATCCTTCACATTGCCATAGGGCGCTTTCAACATAAAATAACCTTGCAAGTCTACACAATGTAATAAACATGAACGAGTAAACAGACAATCTGAACAACCAGACCATCTTCACAGCTGAATTTCCAGTTTCTCATAACCTGTTGGGGTTATGTCAGCTATAACTTCATTTTGTGCTTGAACTGGCTAATTTAACCAAGATAATTGTCCTGAGAAACCATTATCATCATATCATCACTAAAATTTATTTAGTGCTTTTTATGTACCAGATACGGTTCTGTATATTTTCATTTCTTATTTATAAAAGTCATATGTGCTAAATATTAGCATCCCCATTTCACAATGAGAAGACTGAAGCCAGTGTGATCAAGGAACTGGTGCAACATCATATAACTGATTGTGTTGGATGCTTGACAGAATATGATCCCTTCCTTCCTTTTGCATTTCCTACAACTCCATGTTTTGATAATCTCTCATCCACCCAGGCTCCCTGATAGGTAGAATATTATCAACTAGAGAACCAGATGAAAGCTCATACAGATGGGAAGTAGAATGGTAGTTGCCAGCAACTTGGGAAGAAGGAGAAAGGGGAAATGTTGGTCTAATTCCCCGCTGCTTTAATGGACATTGAGCTTAATTTTTAGAAGATGAAAAGGGCTATAGTGATGACTGCACAACTCTGTTTTTAATACCATTGAACTTAAAAATGGTTAAGATGGCAAATTTATATTTATTTTACCACAATAAGAGGGGGGAAAAAAAGGAGACAGATGAACAGAGAGGATGCAAAGGTATCACTATGGAGGTCTGTCTCATGGCCTAAGGGTTAAGTCTCAGCGCTATCACTTGTACAGCCTGAGTTTGATCCCTGTCCAGGAAGCTAAACCATATATGGCCCAGCAGACCTCTCCTGTCTTGCCCACTTTACCCCTTAGCAGAGTATTTCAGTAATCAGTCTGTCTGTTCTCCACTCTGCCTCTGATGAATCCTCTCACGCTCCCATACCTCTGGCCTACACCCCAGTTTTTCTATGCAAGAAATATAATAAATAATAAAATAAAAAGCATTCACAGGGTTGTCATCATACACAGCCAGGTATGTGGCTTTGTAGATATGAACTGTAGCCTGAAGTCTAAGACCACCTTGAATATTTTGATTGGGAAGAGAGCCTCGGTTGCATAAGCACATGGAAACTACCCCAACAAGAGTGCATTCCATGAAGGGAGTACTCCTCTTATCTGCCCACACTGAACCTCAGGATCTTAACTGCATCACTTAGGAGACATGCACCTGACTAAAGATTTCATGGAAACTACAAATTAATAGAGACCATGACCTTTCTGAGAACTAAGAACTGTAAGCAGTGTTCTCTACATTTAACTTAGGAAGAAACATGTAAGAGAAAAAATAAAATTCTTCTGACCTTTGACGACCTAACTAGTACTCACTTTACAAATACTTTTCCTGGGCCTCCCTGGTGGCGCAGCGGTTGAGCACTGGGTTGCGAGGCTGCCCGCAGCCTCTGCAGCACCAGTTCTATCCCCGGTCGCTGGGCGAGGGTCCCACATGGTGCACAGATCTCTCCTGCAGCCAACTGCTCCCCTCAACAGTGTATCGTCAGTCTGCCTGTTCTGTTTCCCGCTCTGGTGAATTCTCTCACCCTCCCGCGCTTCTGATTGTACCCAGTGCTTGTATAAATACATAAATTAATTTAAAAAAGTACTTTTCCTTCACATCAACTTGACTCATTAAAGAATTGGTGAGGACTCATAGGTAGGCAGGGCCAAGGGAAATAAATGTACATACTCTAAAGTTCCCATCAAGCTCTCTTCTTGCACAGTCCATCATATTATGTATTCCCTATATTATACATCTCAAGTCCTATGCTTTGGAGTGTTGTTTTCTCATGGAAATTCCCTTTTTTACTTATTCTAGGACAGCTTTAGTCTTTGCTTTTGCCTGCAGAGGACATGGTTTAAGAATAGAGATTTTATCAATGGTATTTCTAAGAACATTTGCTCCTTCAGTATGTTTTACAACTCAGGAAAGACTCCTCTTCAATGCACATTGTCCTACAGCACTGTTCTCTCCTGAAGGTCATTGTTTCAGGGGATTCCCACTCTAGCCCCCATGCCTGGCCACTCTAAGCCTATTGGAGAAATATTTCTTTTGTCTTACTTTATGATTCCTTTTGTTTTGAAAACATTTTCAGACAGGGATATAAACAGAGAATGACTTGCCCTCCTCTAAATCTGTTTGATAGAAAATATGCTGGCTTCCCATACTTACTCTTATACTTTATTCCTAAAACAATTAAACACTATACTGACTCTTATAGGACAGTTAAGACACTTTTAATCTAAGCTTGGAAGAAAGAATATTAATTTCCAAAGTCTGCTTTAGGTGCCTGAAACAAGAGAAAATAAAAGGCAAGGCAAGAAATCATTTGTATTTCACATGAATGATTTCCCAAAGAAAGAACCTGGCTTCAGTTTGCTCTATCAATAGCTTTCCCAAGGGCAACATTTAATGTGCTGGGGTAATAAGCTTCTGTATGCTATTATCCAAAGAACTAAAAACATTTAAAAATCCCATAAAGTTGTTAACTTTCTCCAAGGAGGAAAGAATGGCAGATATTGACCTAAAAATGTACTAAATAAACTCAGCGAAAAAACAAGAGAGACTAACCTATATTTGTGAAACTGCCAAAGAAAAACTCATCTATGTTTCCTACGTTTCTTTTTTTAATCTAATTAATGTTTTGCATTATATATGTTTTAATATATCTTTGTGCAAAGAAACAGCGAAGCCACTGGAAAAAATCACACAAATAATAGAAAAACCAATACAATTTGAAAATCTAAATCAGTTAGCATTCATTTGGAATCAGTAAAAAAATGTTGTTCAACTCAAAATGAATGACTTTAAAAATAAAGAGGGGAGGGAAATTATTGGCTCATAAAATAGGAAAGCCTATAGAAACCTGAATCAGGGGCTCACATGGTATCATCAGGACTCAGTTTCTCTCAACCCCTTAGCTCTGCAAACCTCTAGGTGGTCTTCATTCTCAGGTCGGTCCCATCTTCATGAGGACTGAGTAGCTCAGACCTCTGTCAGCCAGGGGCTAGCAATCACTATGGGAGGGATTGTCTCTTCCCCATAATACTAACAAATGTCTTAAAATTGAGTGTCGTGGTCCTGGACCAAGTTACATGCCCACCCTGAACCAACCATATGACAAGGGAACATAATATACTAGAACTGGCGGTGAGGTGGGGTTGGTAAGGTAGTTACTCATATGAGCCCCATGGACTAAAGAAACTGGGGAGGGAGCTTCCCCAGAATAAAAGAAATACCATTACCCATCACTAAAAAAATGGAAATAGATGTCAGCAAACCTAAACATTCGCAATCCTGCACTCAAATTAATTAGCACTCTAATGAGCATGTGAGATATGGGAAATAATTTTTTGAAATGGAAATTAAGACCAGTGATATAATGTCACAATTCCAACTCATTCTAATCAGCAAACAAAGACATTCATAAATGTATTGGAACACTAGTCCTTCCATTTCAACAACGATAAAAATATGTGGGTCACTCAGATGGAATTAAAATCCAAATCTATTCAGAAACAATGTTCAACTCAGTTCTAAAGCCACTTGCATCCAAGTACATGATAAAACACTCTCATGTCAAAGAGGTCCTATTCTTCTTCACTGCAATTTGCATCTTGTTCTGACATTACACCATATGGTGTGGGCCAAGTGCTCTTGTATGCAAAATGAGTTCAGAGTAAATGAGCTAAAAATGTCTTACATACATAATGGCTCTTGTTTCAACTTAGCTGTGACTACTAGATTGCTGCAAACACCAAAATAATAGTGCTGCTAATGAGGAGATTTGTTCATAACTTACTACACTGTCAACTCTAATGTTTAACCATAATGGTTATTATTTATTGATATGTTGTGAGTACACAAAGCACTGACTGAGGCCAAAAGCAGCCCGTTAACAGAACCCACATCTATTCGATTGTAAATAATCTCCTAAAAATAACTTTAAAAATCTTCCCCAAACCTATTGTTTGAGACATATTAGTTAGGAAGGCAGGGGCTGGATTTAAAATCAGAAACTCAGGGTTCATCTTGTAAGAAACTAGAGTGACACCCCCAGTGCTGGTGAGGGTGCAGACAAACAGGCACTTCCAGACATCATCAGTGGGAAAGTGTTTGACCCAGCCTTTGGGAGAGGAATCTGACATGATATATTAAAATTTTAAAAGCACCTATCCTTTGACTCAGCAATTTTACTTCTGGGAATCAACCCTGTAAAAATTAAAGTAACACTACATGAGGATATACATACAAGGATATTTATTGCAATTATATTGTGATGGCAACAACCTACATGTCTACAAAAACGGAATGGTTGAACAGACTGACATGCATCTGTACAGTGTAGGTTCAACTACTGAAAGAGCAAGTCATGTTTACATCTTAGCTTGGGAATGTATATAATAGACTAAGTGAGAAAAGCAAGTTGCATAGAATGGGCTAGATGAAGATAGATGACAACTAGATAGATAACTAGATAGCTAGATGGATACATGATAGCTAATGCATATATACATACATAAAGACATATATATATACACACACACACATATATGCAAAGTGTGATCACATGTTTGTGTAAAACAACAGAATAGTAGGGTTTCCATTCAGGCTTTGCAATTTGAGTCCTCTTTTAACCTTACTTTTTTCCATCTGCAATATCAAGGTAATATTTTTGTGAATGCCAAATGCGATGATAATGATGAAAATGATTTGTGAATTGCAAATAGCAATCAAATGTAATATAACATTATTATTATAAGATAGTCTCATGTGGATCTAAAGTTTAGGTTCCACAAAGTCCTCTGAGAGTACTAGCAACTAGTAAGTTGCATTTGGCTCTATCCACACCCATCAGTCATTCTTCTGGTCTCCAATATTGGTGTATAATCTGTGCATAATCAGATTCAGAAGATAGAAAACAAATTGTAAGTTATAGTTAATATCACTGAGATAATTCCTGCAGTGCCAGGAAAACAACTTCACATGCTCCTAAAAGGAATCACACAACTCATGGGATTTTCAACCCTAACAAGATCATTTATTTAGGTGTCTAGGTCAGTAGGGGACCATAGAAGATAACAGTCTTGCAGAAATATGACTGTATCTGAGAAGTGTTTTTTATTCTTCAGAATCAGTGTATTCTCTCATACATGCTTTATAAATAGTTTTAATTATATAATAGATACAATTTTATGTCCTATCTCTGGTGCCAAATGGCTCTACTTCTTTCTAACTGTGTGCCGATGGAAAATTATTTAGCCACTCTATATCTCAGTTCTTTCATTTGCAAAATGGGAGTGAAAATAGTATTACCATTTGAGATTGTCATGGTAATTAAATGAGTTAAAGCATTTAAAAGACATAAAAAGATATCACTTAGTAGGTGCTAAATAAATGTTATTTCTTATTATCCTAAACTTGCCACTTAACATGAGTTTATATCCTTTTTACATATTCATTATAGTCTTTATAACCTTCACTTACTGATGTTTAGTAGCACATAAGTAGCATGTGATAGCAAATGGATATGTTGTAATTTATTTGGACATTGTTTATTATTTTTCCTTTTTTTTCTATTTCACAACTGTAAATAATATCTTAATAAATATCTTTATACACTGACTTATTCCATTTTCCAGGTCACTCCCATAAAATAGGTCCCCCAGAAATCGTTTAGAGGAAAATAGCATAGAGCAATCTTTAGGCATTTTGATATAGCTTGAAAATATGACTTAAGGTTATGGAAATAAATTTATTTGTTCCTTTACAATTCCCCTTCAGAATTTGACATGATGTTCTATAAACAACCACCAACACCTGCTAATTTTTATCAAATTTTAAGAAATGTCATTATAAGATACTGCCATATTAAAATTTATCTACAAAATTATTTGAGTTTCAGAAATTTCAAACATAGTTCCCTAAGTATAATCATACCACCTCAAGTTTTGCTGCAAATAAGGCAAATTATACACACAAATAATATAGGAAAGTCCAATTACTCAGTGATGTTTGCAGCACATAAAATTCCCTCTATGAATCACACACTCCCAAACCATGCACTCCTAACCAGTTAACTCCCCTTCTGACTCACTCTGAAAGACTCCAATAACTTCTCCATTGAAATGCAATGGAAATTCAACTTACTTGTACTGTAAGTTCTTCTTTTCCTCTAATTAATTAGTTCCCTTTCCCACTAGCAAAAAAACAATAGTAATAATCTCTATAATTACAGATTATGGAATAAATACTCCCATCTTCCAGGTATGCCTCTAATTTGATGCTGGACTTTCATTATCCTCCTTCTATAATGCAAGCCTTCACCCCACTCCCCAGTGCCCAGAGGTGATGTCTTATTCTTCGAAATCCTGGATGTTCTCTAAGTCCCATTTCTATCTGCATGCTCTATGGTTTCTATGCTTTCTCTGCATAGTTTGCTTAAGGAGACACACTGTCCTCACTTATATGTGTTCACTGATCCAGGTATCCAAAGCAGGGTCACCTCTACTGTAACTTTGAGTTTACTTTCTTTCTCAACGAATTCACTCTGAACGTTCAACATTGTGTAGGGGGTCACTCCTCATGGAGAGTTCCTGTCGTGCAAGAGGAAAATTGAATCCATGCTGTTTGTTCTCATTTGTCCCTTCCCCTTATTGCCAATTATTGGTGTACCAATAAAAAAAAACAACATGAAAACTCATTCCTTAGGTATTTCTCTGTCCTGTTGCTACAAATCACACTGGGTTACTGATCTGGCAAGCTTTCAAGTTCCTTTGCCACCAATTATTGAATTAATTAATTTTCCAGCAAGCTTGCTCTTTGTTCTGTATAGAATGTAAATGGCACTCAGGGATTGCAAATTTATATTAAGAAAACAAGACAAGTGCTAATTTAAGTCATCACAAGAAGCACTTAAAACCCCCACATCTTGCAAGTGGACCCTTAATGACCATTACCTTCCTCCCAGGCAGGACCAAATGAGTGACTTTGGAGACCTGAAAATTCACCTAATTGGCCTTGCATGAACCCAGACAAAATTCAAAATTAAAATCATCCATTGAGGGCCTCCCTTGTGGCGCAAGGGGTTAAGATGCAACCTATGAAGCTATCTGCAGCCACTGCAGCACGAGTTCGATCCCCGGCCAGCGAGGAATCTCATGGTGCAGCAGACCTCGCCTGTCTCACCCGCTGCTCCCCTCAGCAGCGTATTTCAGTCAATCTGCTTGTTCTGTTCCCCACTCTGTCTCTGGTGGATCCTCTCACCCCCGGCACCTCCAGCCTGTACCCCAGTTCTTGTATGCATAAATAAATCTTTAAAAATAAATAATAAATAAATAAAACCATCCATTGAAACCCCACTGTAAGTTCTAGCAATATGGCTGACATGATACAACTGGTTGGCAAGTGGCAAATCATTTATCCTCTCTGCCCTGTTTCCTCACACGTGAAATGAGGAACACTGACTCACTTTACAGGAAGGATGTGTGTCTTTCATTGACAACACACATCAAAAATACAAACGGCAGAACACCATTGCTCAGCCCCTAACCTCAGTAAATCTGCCAATAGCATTCATTGTTTAGCTGATCTTACCTTGATCTTTCCTTATGTGGTAGATCTGGTTTGGCCCATAAACGTGTTTTTGTCTGCACTTATATATATATTTACAGACACGTGTGGATTTTGGTTTCCTATTTTAATGTTTTCTTTTCATTACTGCAATTGTTGAGGCCTTATGTTTCCTTCGTCAAATGCTCACTGAGATCCCCATTTACTACAGAAAATGTTAGATGCATATGCCAAAAAATTGCATGTTCGACCAGTGAATATCTAGCCAAATGAGCCCACATCAAACTCAGTTTTACTTTCCTTACTCCAAAGTACCTTCTGTGACTAGACAAAAGATGATGGCAACTTAATCCTAGAACATCAAACCCTGCCAGGCACATTTCCATCTGTCCTATTGAAGACTGCCAAAAGCTTTTTTTTGAACTTTTTTTCATAAAGTTAGTCAATCAAAAATTCTCTCAGGCAGAAGTTATTTGAGGACTAGGAAATGTGGTAGTCCCTATTCTGACTGACCTCCTGAACCACAGAAGACATACCTGACCCAAATAGAAGGAGGGAAAACAACTGATGCAGAAGTGCTACCTTCAGAATCTGTTTCCTTCCTTCCTTCCTTTGGACATACAGACCACCCAAGACATTCAGCCTGCATGATGAAGAACCAAGTCATAGGCGGGAGAGGAAATCAGATGAGTTAGACCCTAAAAGAAATAGGAAGCTTCAGAGCTGGAGCTCAGAACCAAGATTAGAAGAGAAGTGAAATCAATACCATGAGAAAAAAAAATTAAGGTTGAACGGATCAACAGCTACTCATCCAAGTCAAAAAGTCCACTGTCCATTTTGACATGGGAGGGGAAAGTCTTACCTAGAAATAAGGAAAGAGATAGAAAGCATTCATGTTAAAAGTGTTTATTCTCTTTTGTAGAGTAGACTGAGTAGTTAAAGAGGAAAGTTTTCTTAACTCTTCTCCTTGAAGAACCACTGTGTTAATTTGCTAACCTGTGCCAAATTAATAGTCATCTCCATCTGTCAATTCTCATCAGTCCTACGTTCTAATTCTCCCCAAAGATTCTGAGAACACCAAATACCCCGAAATTAGATCTCACTCCAATTAAGGATCTTATTGCTATAGACTGTTAGTCATTTTTCCTTCCTTCCACCAATGAAATTTGCTTTCTAATTAAAAAGTCCATACTCCTACAAATACAATATCATTGAACAAGTGCATTAACAAAGTGATTTATGATAAAATGGAAGTCAAGATAATACTGAAAAAGCAGAATCTATGAGTACTGAATCAGCACCCTCTAACCACAACCCCAGGAAATGAAGTCAGATCTGACTGGGGAAAGTGACCATTCCTGTTGCCTTCCTTCTAATTTCACATTGCTCTATACCCACTGACACCTTCTTTCCACTATGTACTTGCTACATGGAAACTGATGGATTCTGAATTTAGTGTGCATCTGGATTGCCCGGCGAGCTTGTCAGAACACAAATTGCTGGGCCCCAATCTCCAGTGTTACCGATTCAGTAGATCTGGAATGTGGTCCAAGAATTTGCATTTCCAGCAAGTTCCCAGGTGATGCTGATGCTCTGGGAACCTTGTTTTTTGAACCACTGCTCTATGGAAATAGCAGTGTGACCTTGAACAATTTTATTTTCTGAAAGTTGGAACACCTACCCTCTCTCTACCTCAGAGAGTTACTGAAAAGTCCTCAAACTCTACAAACTAAGCAGATATAGCCTAGAGATCTGCAATACTGGCTTGGTCACCATTCTTTGTGGCATCTGACCCTAAGGGACACAGGCTTCTTGCAATTGATCTGTACTCCATTGCTATTCCTTGCCTCCTTCACTCGTTCCACTTTCTCCTCTCTGCTCTGCCTCTTTCCATATATTCTCTCTGCAAGTCCATCCATTCCCACTGGCTCAAAAATCACTTATATGAAAATCAACCCTCAGAGTTCAAGTTTCATATATCTAAATGTTCTGTTCACAACTTCTCTAAGTTTAAAAAATACACAAGCACATTTTACCCCTACCCCTATTAACCCTTCCTCGTGGATTATTATCTGTTTCCAAAGTTCTCTCATATACACCTGAATGACATCAGCCACATGGCCTCTCATTCTCTACAGTCTCCATGATGCTGCCCCTGTTGGCTTCTGTCCCACAGGTCTCCCATCTGACCTCACTACACACAGAACCTCTTTATTCCATTCTTCCTAAACATTACCTCTTTGTGAAGGTGCTTAAAATATGTTTCCCTGCTCTAAAATCCACTTTGACTTCTCCTGGCCTAAACAAATTTCCCAAATTAACATAGATACTAGGGCCTTTGCAATCGGCCTTCACCTTTGAACAGAACCCAGATGAATGCCTGTCAGGGCAGTGGTAGAACAGACTCTGAACTGAAGGATTTTCCCTTCCATCTCTCCAATTGCATTAGGTATTTCCAATCATTAGTTCTACTATTTCTCTAATAAATCCATGGCTACAATCAATCCATCCTACTAAATTTTGCACCAAAATTTATGTTTACCATCATAAACATCACAAATGCCCCTTTGCTGATGATGTTCTCATTCCTTTCTGCTTCACACAAATTCTAATCACCCATTGTGATTAAATCCAATACCTTTTATACTACCAATGCTCGTAATTCCACACATTCTCAAGTGCTTTGCACTTAGTTTTTTTCTTCTTCCTCCTTTTCTTCTTTTCTCTCCTCCCCTAATGTCCCTTCCTCCTTCTTTCCCTTAAATCACCATATACCACATTTTAGAATCTCTAATCCTTAAAAAAAAAAAAAACAACTCCTTTTGGCCCCCACTGACCTACCATCTATCAGTCAGACCACTTCTTTGTTTGCTCTTACAAACTCTTGTACAATTTCTCTACTTTTTCACTTCACATTCATTCCTTGTTTGACTTTTCACAGTCTAGCTTCCTGCTTGACTGAAGTAACGCTTTTCAATTCAGTAAGGCTTCAGTGCTGGGCTCTCCTCTTCCTATCTATGTGATTCCCTAGATAACCTCACCTACTTTCATGACTTTAAATATAATCTATTTCCTAGTGACTCCTAACTTTACTGCAAATCTTCACTTCTAATTTGAACCCCATTCTCTTTCTTGGTATCTTAGATTTGATGTCTACTATGTACATTGAATTTATATAAATAGTACTCTTAATTCACCTCTCCATTTCCTTCCTGCTTTTACTCTAGTCCTTCTTCTCTCAGTAAACGACATAATTCGCTTAAACCAAAAATTTAGATATCACCTTTAATATGCAACTACACCTATTCCACCAGTAAATCCTGTTGGTTGTAGCAACAAAATATGCATCAGATATGCCCAATTCTCTCCATCTCCACTCCTGCCACCCTAGACAAAGTTGCTAAAATTTCTTTCTTGTGACATTGCGATAATCCCCTAAGTGGTCCTAAATCCGTTTGGTCTTTTCCCATAGCAAATGCCATCACATCATTCTTCTGCTTAAAATATTGCAATGACCTCTCATTTTACCTAAAATAACATTCAACCTTCTTACTTATGCACAAAACATTGGGCTCTTGTCACTTTGCTCTTAAGCATAAGTAAAACCTGATCCATACCACACTAGTCTTCTTTTGTCCCTCACTCAGAGCACATTCCTTCTTGGCTTTCAAGGTTTTGTTGTTCCCTCTTTCAGGAAACTTCTCTACTAGGTTTTCCCTTGGTTGATTCTTTCCTACACTTCAGATGTTAGCAACAAATATCACCTTCTCAGAGTGTTCTCTTTTTACTTCCCTGATTACAATATTCCCTGTTAAAAATGTATTTTCTTTCTTACCAAGAATAAGAGTTATCATAATGGAAAAACTCACTATGTTTTTTCTTTACTTTTTTTGTTTTCTCTCTCTAGTTTTATCTCCTAATACCTTCACATACAATGTAAATTCTATGAGAGCAAGAAATTTACCTGCATTTTTCTATGATGTATTAATAGCATCTCAGAACAGTGCTTAATATCTTTCAATAAATAAATATTTATTTATACATGTAAAATGTAAATAAATGGGAGGCCCACTCATGAGTCAAGATATGTGATAGAAACACACAAATGCCAAGTATCAGTGGGCTAAAACTACAATACCCTGCATCTTGTAAGTGGTAGACTCTGTTCATCATGGTACTTTTGGGGCCATAAGTGACAGTGGGGGGTCTTCATTCAAAATATGAGTCCTTGAGGACCAGCACATCACTGCAACAAGGTGTGGTTGATTGCATATAGTTTTTAAAGCTTCCATCAAGAAATGACACATACTCATTTTGTTTATTTTGGCCAAAACATAACAGGGTCTAACTTACCTGGGCTCTGAAGAAAGAAAGATGGAAATGCTTGCTCACCAAACTTCTATTAGAAAACTCCTTCCATCCAGAAGTAAGACAATAAAAATATTGGTCATGTACACTTTTGGCTTTCAGATCTACCTTCTACATAAACCTTCTTTCACCAACCCAACATAACATAATATTCCTGAACACTTTTAGCAGTTATTTCTGTAATTCTCACTTGATATAATTAACTGTTGAATGTTCTGCTTCCCAGCTAAACTGTAAATAAGGAGGGCAGGAACCCATAATCTACTTTCCTCTACACCTAGTATCCTGAGAACCTAGTTCAGTACCTGTGCAATAGTAGACTCTGAACAAATACTTGTTTTAGAAATGTCTTACAGTTTTTTGTGTATATGTGTTTTTTCCTGTATAATTAGACTAAGTATTCCTCTGCATATAATAAATCAAGAATTCATATTTCATATACCTTCCATCTGCCTCATCATGAAGATTTTCTCCTATTGACAGAAACAGAGCAAATAATTGTTGAACTAAGCTAATATTAGCGAAACCCATCATCAAGTTACAATGGGCAAAATGGCCCTATTAAAAAGGTACTAAGCCCCAGCACCACCACCTATGAATGCAAACTCACAGAAGATATATATTGCCCTCCCTGGTATCTTGCAGCCGGTTTTCTTTGTTAGGAAAAAGCCAACAGATGATAGCATGGGTTTTCTTGGTTCTGTTGGCGGTCAATCTGTGTCTGAAAGTAAAACTCCCCTTTCCACAAGATTTCATCATAGCAGTAACCACAGGACTTGAATTTTGGTCATTGATAGTGTCTCAGCTCAGCTGTGCATCCTAATGTGAAAATGAAACTTGTGTTCCACTCCCTTATGTTCCCTTTCCTTAAATTGCCAATTTCTAAAATGATGCTGAGATTAAAATCTGTTCCATCTTGAGCAGGGTCATCATGTGTGATGACAGATTTGTCTCTAAGACCCACACTATATGAGACAGAACAGTGATATTGAGATTTTTACATCAGAAAATATCCTTTGGTTACCAGGTGGCTTCTATTTCTGATGACAAGTTCAAAGTACATATATTTGGACATCTTCCCTGCTGCAGTACCATTGGACTCATAACCTACTTCCTTAGAAAAATGCTATTTCAATTAACTGAGTATTCCTAATCTTTCAAATTACACAAACCAGTGTGGCATAATAGAAAGAGTTCAAAAGGCCTTTAATTCAATAGTTTATTTTAAGCAAATTTTTTTTACTTGAATTTCAGTTTCATCATTTAAAAATTATGACAATTAAACCTACCTAATAGGATTACATAGTACAGGTTTGAAAGTACTTAACCTCTGTTCCAGGCATATAGGAGACAGTCAATAAATGTTTGTTCTTTTCTAACAGCTATTTTAGCTGTTAAGCAAAGTATCCACTTAAAGGCCCTTCAAATAAAATCACCCAACAGTGGCAGAATTGTTTTGAGCTAATGAATCTAAGAGCCCACAAAGGGCCTGGCATGTGACAAGCACTATCCCTGATTGTTAGCCATCAGTAGCTACACTGGAGAAAGTTACCTACAATTTGATTTTTATGCATTCTCTACATTTTCATCTCTTATATACAAGTTTTCTAAAATGTACTATGCCTCTTTCATTGTGGTTGGGAATATATAATTAAGTGCATAAATTCCTTGAACCAGTAATTCTACTTCTAGGAAAATACTAACACATATGCATTATGACATCTGTACAAAAATATTCATTGTAACAGAATTTGTATCATCAAAAGATGAAAAATAATCTAATATTCGTTAGTAGGAGAGTAATTCAACAGTAGGAGAGTCATCAAAGTTGGATGGTATGTCCATAAAAAGAAATGCTATGAATGAAGCAACTGTAAATACTTACAGAAAAATCTCCAAGATGTGTCATTCATCAAAAATACAGAGGTGCAGAGCAATGGCTATGATATGCCATCATTTGCTTCAAAAAATTGTATATATAAAATATAGATATAGATATAGATAGATATAATTATATATGATATATATCTATATATATAGATAGACACACACACACATGTTTGTGTTAGCTCAAACCATCTCTACAGAGCAACAGAGACTGGTAATGGTTATTGCCTGTGATAAGAGGAACAGGTGGTTCAGGAAAGGGTTGAGGGAGAGCTATTTTTTCACAGAATATCCTCCTATAATTCCTTTAACAATCTGCACTATGCACATGAAGTTGTACTATTTACATGCTTCTTTCCAAAACTATATTACTAAAATTTCTCCTTAACCCCTCATAAATCAGTGAGTAAATCTGGGAAGAGGGTTATAGACAAAGGAAACTTTCATAATGATTTAATTTTGCTTTTAAAAACAAGGTATTAATATTAATTTTATTTTAATTATTTTAAAACTAGTATAGAACAAGGAAAATGGCCAGAAAGGGGAAATATAACTAGCTAAACTGTCACTTCCACTCCATATTCACAGTCCATCAATCAACAAGCATTTATTAAGTAATTATTAAGTCCTCGATGCAGTGAGTAGACGAAATGCAAAAGAGATGGATGTTCTTTCCTCAAGGGGCTCTCAGTGTGGTTAGAGGCATGAGATTAACAGGTGACAGTGAACAGCATCCAGTAATAAAGCAGTATCCTGCTGCTATGAGTTTGGTCTGCATGAGGTGAGTTTTTATAAAGTAGGAATTTGCAGGACTTCTGCAACAGAGATAATGACGACTTAGGGGACAAGTTATATCTCCTCCTTTTTCCATTTCCTTGCCTTTAAAATGGAATAATCTGCCTAGGCTCTTCTCTCACAGGGATGCTGTTAGGATTAATGAAGTAAAGTTTGTGCTTATGTAGCGTCTTTCTTAGAACTCAGAGTGCTTTGCCAAATATTCTTATTAATATTCAGAAGGTGGTTCATATATTTTTCCAACTTTCACTTTAGAAGTTGTACATCTATACCTAAAGCCTCCAATTCTCTCACTCTTTCATCATTTTCTCTTTTGCATCAAAATAGTGCAGGTTCAAGCTTTAAAGTTTTGGTGGTTTTATATAGCTCAAGGCTAATAACATCACACAGCTTGCCTGAAGGAGAACCCACCTGTATATTCTAAAAATTCTCCAGTTTCTATGTATGCTAAGCATGAACTCATGGTAAGATATTAGACAAATATATGGGGGAAGGTATTCCTATAACAAAGACATTGCTCCTAAGAAAGGCAATTCACAATGGTAAGAAGTTACTTATGGTTGTGCATTCAAGTTTAAGAATACAGGCTGTGGTCTCACTCATAGCAGGAATCTAGAAAACTTAAATAAGGGACCAGGAAAAGGAATAACTGTAAGAAAGAAAATATCAAAATCAACAAATGACTATGAACAAGAGACACTCTATGGGGGGTGGGGGGCGGGTCCCTCTACTACCCCCAGAGCCAAAACTATTCTTCATAACAGGGGTGGTTTGGAATTGTGGTAGAAGACAAACTATAGAGAGAGGAGGTAGAAGTGGAGATGAGGGGAAGGAAATGGAGCCAGCAGGTTACAGGGAGGCCCGCATAAATGAAAGTGACTCCCCCATATTTCCTCTCCCCAGTTGTGAATAAATTCTACTGAAGCTTACAAAGTACTGAGAGTGAGTGGACTTCTTATGCAAACCAGCAGAGTTTGCACCTAGACAGATGGGGATGATGAAACAGAGAAATGCTCATGAGCCTGGGAAATGACAGACAGAATGGGAGAGCCTGGGAAATGACAGGGACAATGGGAGAACTCTGGACTTTCCATGCCTTGAGACTAACTTGGATCCAAGTGAATCAGACTAAATCTCTGAGGGGAAAAGGGACTAGGCCGACACAAGGAATTAGATATGTGGTATCTATCAATGTTTGTTATTTATGTACATAAATGAATATTACAATTTTTTCAACAGTGAAATTTTAGGTTTAGAAAGGATGACCCAGTTCAGCTCTTCACCTGGACTGTGTAGAAATGAGTAACAGAAAAGTGAATGGATTTTCTCCATTGCTGTGGCTGAGCCTGGATCCCAGGTCTCCTGCCTTCAGTCAAGTATTGGTTACATGTAATCAAACCATGCCACTGCCCAAAGTGCCTTTCTTGCTCTCTTCGGATGTTGGAGAATAGCACTGGCTGAAGCTTAAGTTGAGAAGTAGTAGGAGGGCTGCCTACTCATATCACTACCTGTTTGGCCCCAGGCCAATATCACAAAACAAAGCTTCTTGCAGCAACTGAGAAGAAACAATTTGCATAACTTAAAGCTATGTTAGAGTGTTGTGCTTCATGTCTGAGCAGCATAAGTCTTGAGCTTTAAATAGCCCAATCCTAACATATATTTAAGAGCAATGTTCTAAAGGCTGTGTTACATAAAGTGGAACACTTAGTGACACCACAGCAAAGTGCCAGGTCCCCTTTCTTGCAAATTGACAGAAGCCAGCCTTGGTTAGGCAGCTGGGAGGAAAACTTTCCTGTGATATAAAACTGAAAAGAGGTCAGCCCTGTTTATAACTTGGAGAGGCCTACAATATTCCACCAGCTCCAAATAGCTCCTCCCCTCAGCTGCTGTAGCCTCACCAATCCTCCAGCAGAGCCACCATAAGGTCACTCCTCCAGATTAGACAATAAAAGAGGATGGTCTCACTCATAGCAGGAATTTAGAAAACCTAAATAAGGGACCAGGAAAAAGACTAATTATAATAATGTAAAAATCAAAATCAACAAGCAACTATAAACCAGAGACACAATACTAAGGAGGGGGGGTTCCGGGGTGGGGGGATGCAGGGGAGAAATGGGAGTAGGATCAAAACAAGGGGGATGGGAATTGTATGGGGACTATAACCAAGATGAAAATGCATACATTGTGCAAAAATGAAAAATGATGTAAAAATATATAAAATAAAAACTAAAGAGGAGTCATAATTCCTGGAAGGTCACTGAGGAATGTCTAAATGTTCCATAAGTACAACTAAGGCCTGTGAACACAAACTGTAGACATCTTTGTCCTTTTGAACCTTTCCCATTAAAACAAAGACTCGGAAGAGCTCTCAATACTCTCTTTGATTTCCTAGTAGTCACTTCACACATTTAGAAAAGAAAACATGAAAGACGAAGTTGTTAAATGCCTAGGAATCACCCCAAATTTTGCAAGTCAGGATTTTGAAGTTTGAAGAACTATGGTTTGAAAATACTCCCAAAAGCTACTCCCAATAGCATTATATCTAACGATTACTGGAGGTAGGACAGAATGTAGGTCAAGGTCAGGGCTGGGTGACTAGGAATATGTAAGCTGGGTAGGAGAATTCCCATAGACTATACCCCTGGGCAAGTCCCTGATATGAAAGGAATACAATTCAGGCCTCCCTAGTGATGCAAGAGGTTAAAACACAGCCTATGAAGCTATTGGCAGCCACTGCAGCATGAGTTTGATCCCCAGCCAGCCTGGGAGCTACCCACATGGTGCAGCAGACCTCTCCTGACTCACCCACTGCTCCCTTAAGCAGTATATTTCAGTAGCTCTGCCTGCTCTGTTCCCCACTCTGTCTCTGGTGAATCCTCTCACCCCCCCCCCACACACACCTCTGGCCTATACCATAGTTCTTGTATGCATAAATAAATAAATCTTTTTTTTTAAAAAGAAAGAATGAAAGGAATACAATCACTGAAAAGTAATTACTTGGGAAAGAAGCTAAAAATTCCAGATCAGGCTGAGGCCAATCCCCAAAAATGGACTTCCTGAAACAAATAATTGATGCGTACCACCATATATGCTTACATTTGTTTATGCATTCAATTTAACATTTATTAAACACTAAGTAACAGGCACAAAGTTGGGTGCTAGGACAGAATATTAAGCAATACTAGAATTCATGGCCTCATGGAATTTCGATTCTAATGGTAATGCAAAGGATTAAAGAAGCAATTATAAGTAAGTATGATGAGTGGTATGATAGAGAGAATACAGGATGCTACAAGAATGTACACAAGAGAACTAACCTAGTCTAAGAGAAATCAAGGAAGACTTTTGGAGCAAGTGATTATTAAGTGGATACCAGAAGGAAAAGTGAACATAAGTCTGCAAAAACAGAGTAGGGAATGAGTGTCCAGAGTCATGTGCAAAGCCTTAGTGGTTCTTAGCCCAAGTGGGACATTAGAATCACTTGGGAATGTTCTTGATTTCCCAACACACACACATAAACTTAATAATTTCTGGGGGTGGGACCCCATTATCAATAAATTTTAAAGATGCCCACATTATTCTAATATGCAACCAAGAAGAATCACTGGTGTAGAGACAGGATTTTTCATTCAAGATACTTCATAGCATTTAATGCAGGTATGAGAATTATAATAAATGATGCTGAAGTAACCAGATCATGCAAGGATGCAATGAGTCTCAGTAAGATTTTTCCAGAGAAATAGAACCAATAGGAGATGATAGATGAGTAGAGAGATAAAAATAGATGGATGGATGGATGGATGGATGGAATGGATGGATGATGGATGGATGAATCAATTGTAGAGGGATTAGACTGAGAGATTATAGAGACTAAGAAATCCCATGAGCTGCAAGACGGAGACCAAGGACAGTGGGTGGTATAGATGGACTGCTGGAGAAGCCCAATTTTCCCAGTTCAAAAAAAGTCAAGCAGAGAGAAAGTTAATTCTTCCTCACTCTCATTTAATTCTAATTAGTCCTCCAACTTATTGGATAGCGCTTACCCACATTTTGGAGGGAAATCTATTTTACCCAGTCTACCAATTCAAATGTTTATCCCTCCAGAAACTCTCTAGACACACCCAAAATGTTTAATCAGATATCTAGGCACTCTGTCATCCAGTTAATTTGACCCATAAAATTAACCATTATACCATTCTCCAGGAGTTTTCATTAATCTTAAAGTCATAGGAATATTTTAAACAAGAAAATATTGGTATGGCCATTGACTGTGATTTTTAAAGAGGAATAAAAAGGGAGAGATTGATGATGATGAAGTCATTAGAAGATTGTTGCATTAATCCAGGCATGAGTGATAGTAGCTTGGACTATGGTACTGACAGAGGAATGGGGAAAGATGGCGAGATGCAGCTTCTTCTGCAAATAGGAAGAATCAATAGGATATGGTGACTGACTGGATATGACGGATAACAGAGAACAAAGATTCAGGAGTGACTTCTAGGTCTTAATTTGAACAGCTGGGTGTATTGGAATTCTTTTTACCAAAATAGGGAGGAAAATAGGAAAGTATTTCTAATCCCTCCACAGAGTTGCAGATATCAATATCTGAGAGATCTACCATCCTTCACAGACCTCCCTCCCCTCCAAGGAGAGTGCATCTTAACTAATCCAAGCAGATGAGTTCCATCTCGATTTCCTCAGGTCCTCTCACTACCTACTTCTAAAACAACCCCACAATAAGAATATCAGAGGGTAGAAAAATGGAGGAAAAGGACTGGGAAGCAGAAATAATAAAGGATACTGCACTTTACCCTGGGGAAATTGTTCCCAAAACTTTGTCTTTTTTTTTTTTAAGATTTATTTATTTATACAAGAATCGGGGTACAGGCCAAATATGCGGGAGGGTGAGAGGACTCATCAGAGACAGAGCGGAGAACAGAACAGGCAGGCTGACTGACATACACTGCTGAGGGGAGCAGCGGGCGAGACAGGAGAGGTCTGCTGTGTCATGTGGGTATCTTGCTGGCCGACTGGGATCGAACCCGTGCTGCAGAGGCTGTGGACAGCTCCACAGTGCTGTGCTCAACCCATTGCGCTACCAGGGAAGCCCCAAAACTTTGTCTTTAGAATAACAACATTTGTCTTTCTCCTTATGATCATAAAGCTATGGTTCTATTTAGGAACAAACTGAAGGAGTCATGGATCATAACCTGGCACTAGTGGAAATGGGATATTTTCACCTGGAAGTGCTCCTCTGAGAAAGGCAGCCACATTGTTTACTCATATATCAAATTTAACTTGAAGGCTTAGTGATGACTCCCAAAGCCTCTCATCTCCAGTGTAACCATCTATATAGATTCTCTATACCTCCTCAGCCCAACCAAAAGCACCGGTCCTCCAAGGACAAAGAGCAAAACCACAGTCACTGGTTCCATCATTCTTCTCCACTAAGGATGATGTAGGGGTTGTTACCGATGGAGGGGCCCAAGGATACTGCACACTTGGGAGGCACTGTGGGCCCCTGTGTCCTGACCTAGTCACAGAAAACTTAGAAGCACCAGACCCTACTTTATAAAACTCCTTTTGCAGAAGGTTCCCATAAAACCAGTTTCTAATGGTGACTTGAAAGATTAAGCTCAGGAAGATAATTGTGTTTGGTTTGGTAAAGCACCTAAAGCTAAGGTTATTAGCTATTGGGTTAAATTGTGTGGTTTTTTAAAAGATTTATTTTATTTATGCATACAAGAACAGGGGTGTAGGCCAGAGGTGTGGGGCGTGAGAAGGGGTCCACTGAAATACACTCTGAGGGGAGCAACGGGTGAGACAGTAGAGGTCTGTTGCGCCATGTGGGTCAGCTCCCTGGCTGGGGATCGAACTCAGGCCACAGTGGCTGGTGATAGCTTGATAGTGCTGAGACTTTAATCCCAGTGCCACCAGGGAAGCCCTGGGTTAAGTTGTTAGCAATCTGTATTTGTTTCCTAGAGATGCCATACCAAGTAACTACAAACTTTGTGAGCTAAAACACCAGAAATTTATTTTCTCACAGTTCTGAAGGCTGAAGTTCCAAAATCAAGGGGTCAGAAGGATTGGACTATCTGGAGGCTCAGAGAAGATCTGATTCCTGTTTCTCTCTTAGCTTCTGATGGTTTCCTAGATGCTGGTGTTGCTGGACTTGTAGATAATTCCAATCTTTTCCTGTGTCATCTCATAGCCTTCTTTTCTGGGACCCTATGTCCTGTCCTCTCCTAATAAGGGCACAAATCATTGGATTTAGGGCACATCCTAGTCCAGCATGATCTCATCTTAATTCTTTTTTTAAAGATTAATTTATTTTTATATCAGAATTGGGGTACAGGCTAGAGATGCAAGGGGTGAGAGGATTCACCAGAGACAGAGTGGGGAACAGAACAGGCAGATGGACCAAAGTACACTGCTGAGGGGAGCAGCGGGCACAACAGGTGAGGTCTGCTGCGCCATGTGAGTGTCTCCCTGGCTGGCCGGGAATCGAACTCGTGCTGCAGTGGCTACGGATTGCTTCATAGGTTGCATCTTAACCCCTGTGTCTTAACCAGGGAGGCCCTCATCTTTATTCTTAACTAATTATATCAGGAAAAAACATTCCAAATAAGACTACATTTTGAGGTTCCAAGTGAACATGAATTTTGGAGGGACTCTATTCTACTCACTACAATATATCACATTTTGATATTAATGAATGATGGCTAAAACCACATATGCAAGTTCTAAAGTTTTTCTTAAAATATATCTATCCTTCTCACAGTAGGTATCAAACAGGGACTTTCAAAGGGCCTATAGTGTATTTTTCTAGGACTGGAACAAAACCCCTAACTCACTTTTCTTCTAAGTCACTGTCCTAGCCACCTCCCTGCCCTTTCAACCCCAATCAGAATTTTTTTTATGAATGAGAAACTTCCTTCTTCTTCTCACCCCATCCATCATCACCTTTCTTCCCCTGTCTTAAACTCCAATCTGAGAGAAACAAAAAATGTGAGGTTGATCCTGGCCACTTATGAACTAATCTAAGGAAATAGATTGCTATGACTTTCTACTCCTCATATTATTCAAAGAATTTTAACATCTTACTCTTTTTTAGAGTGAAAAGGTTTCAAGACACGTGGGGATCACAGGATGTCTTGGGTGAGGAGAGTGTTCAGGATAAAATGTCTGATAATCTGTCATAGAAATTATGACCCTACTGTGGTAATACTTTCAGAAACAGATAGCAATGTTATCTGAAGCTATTCTGGTTTAAGACATTTAAATAGTCTAATGTATCACAGTCTGTTTTAAATATAATACATTAAAGCACACCTCAACACAAACCCATAAATGAAACAAAGATGTCTTAGAGGAATAGTTTAGCTGTGCTGCTTTGCAACCTCAATATAAACTCTCCTTTGGTCTAAAAGCATTAAAATCATAATAATGAAATTTTGCCATTAGGAGTCAGAAAGCACTTTTCTCTTTAAAAAGACAGATGCATTAAAATTTAATTATTGCCTCCCTATCTGAGTATCAGGCAAGAATAAAGCACATGGAGGGGCGGGGAGGGAAACTACACATATGTTCATCCAGCACAGGAATTTTTTAACGATTCCTCAAGGAAATGTCCCCCAGTACCCACCCAAGGGGGAAAAAACATAATTGACTTTATATATATATATAATATATGTATTATATATATGTATACACACATGTATATGTTGAAACAAAAGAGCCAATGCACCAATTGCATAAGCAAAGAGATACAAATCAACTGCTTAAGAAATGGATTTGATTTCTTAATTTTATACATTTTCATAGCCTCTGAAAAGTATAGGTGCATTGACTTGATGTGGTATCACATCAGATGGCTCCTCTGTCCACATTTTTTCCTTCTTCAAGATAGGTAAGTAGAGATTCCATTCTGGAGCATAAAAGCTCGCAGCAGCAGGAACACAGCATATCTCATCTCTAATTTATGACTGACTAACTGAAACTCCTCACTGTCAGCAAACTCTGCCGTGTTTACTGGTTTGACAGCATACACACATATGGCAGAAGCCAGATGGACCTTCTCCCCCAGCTTCAAGCTAAGGGTGCTTCATTAGGAAAGAGATGCAGCCAGTCTTTGAGATCTTTGAACAAGGCTTTCCAGCACTACAGGAAGGAAGTCAGTCAGCAATGTAGAAAGAAAATAATCCTTCCTGGGTGAGGGATTAGGTCAGAAGAGAATTATAGTTGCCCCATTGAAGCCCATCATGTTTTAAAGAATGAGTAGCCCATCCTTCCATCCACAGAAACTAGGAAGTCACTTTCAAAGAAATCAGTTGAAATAAAATCTGTGCTTAATCTACCCAGAGAAGGGTAAATAAAACAACAAATTTACTTTCCAAATTCTGACTCATAGGTAAGAGTCAATCGTGTCAAAAAGTTCTGGTAACTCCAAGAAAATAGCAGTGTCTTTTGCAACTACAAAGATTGCCATAAGCACTCCTGCTACAGTGAAATATTGCTCCTAAGTTATGAGATGAAATGTCACTCTCTGAACCCAACCTTTCATTCTAAAATTTCAAGAAAAAAAGTTTGCTTCAGTTTACCCAACATTACTGTCTCAGATTTGCTTTTACAGGTATGTGATATTCTCTGTACCTGATCTAACCTGTACTTTTAAACTTGATTTCTTTTTCCTTTATTCTCTGGCCTCCAAGTTTTGGGTTGTGTCTCAAAAGCAATGGACTTAGATTCCATTGGAATCCTTATTAGTCACACTTGAACTGTCTGGAGAAGAGATCTCCATGAAGTAATGTGAGATCTTCTCTCTCCGCAACCCCTGAAATATGGATTCCTGCAGGAGGAAAGGGGTGACAGAATAATTGAGGGAGAATTGATCCTTAGCCAGAGAAGAATCTTCTGTACTCTAAATTATAAAATGACCCTCTGATTCAGATACATTCATTAACTCCATTTATCTCAGGACCAAGTTTCAAGCAGACAATGGTCTGATTCCAGGGCAGAAGCAGGTGGTAGGGAAGAGGTTTGTCATTTAAGGCAAAGTCCTTTCATTAGGAACTGGTAGATTTTATGGGAAATCTAGATACCCCTCCTCTACTTTCAAGGGTCTTCTGGTGATTAATCTCTGATGAAAGGCAGGAGTGAAGAGGGATCACTGGACTTTGTTGAAAACTGCCTCTCCATACCCTACAATTAGTTCACACTGACTTGAAATTCTCTTCCCTCTCAGAGATGAAAAAAATTACATATTGCTACAGAATGGGCTATAGAAGCAACTAACAATTTTCTCAACATTCTACAACACAATAAAAAAAATCTATTTCTTAAGAACAGCCTTTTAATTGAATGTTGGGATATATAGGGCCACTTCTAGTCTCTGCAAAGAGTCATTAGAACTAATGCTTTTTGTATGCACATCAGGACTCCGGGTTGAGTGTAAGGCATTCACCTTCTGCTTGAATGTTATTTCACAGCTAAAGAGAAGCCCCTAGTGTGAGGCTGTGGGTGGATTATAACCTGGCCCTTTCTGCTTTGCTAATGGGAAACTTAGATATGATTTGAAACCCAATGTCATTGTTGGCCAAACTCTATGGAACCGAAGCTCCATCATCAACCAAACAGAAGCTGAACAGAATGCACAAGGCAGTGCTGCCCATGGTCCTCAGGGCACTTGACAGTAAGTGCTCACTAATATAATGTCCAAAGGGTTTTTATTGGAAACCACGACTTTAAGTGAAAGAACACGTAACATAGCAGGTTTCATTCAACATTGTTCAGGATTTTTTTTCTCACCAATTTTATAACTAAATGACATTGAGGAGATGATATTCTATGACCTGCTATATCTTAACATTAGTCCAGAATATAATGCTCCTCAAAGTGCATCTCAGAAGAACTCTGTAAATTACACATAAACATTATTATTTTTTTAAAGATTTTTAAAAATTTATTTATACAAGAACTGGGGCACAATCAGAGGTGCAGGAGGATGAGAGAATTCACCAAAAACAGAGCAGGGAGTAGAACAGGCAGATGGACCAAGGACACTGCTGAGGAGAGCAGTGGGCAAAACAGGAGAGGCCACCTGGTCATGTGGGTTTCTCCCTGGCCACCCAGGAATCAAACCTGCGTGCAGAGGCTGCAGACAGCTTCACAGTGCAGTGTTCAACCTGCTGTGCCACTGGAGAGTCCCACACATAAACATTATTAGCCCCTTTTACAGATAAAGAAACTGAGACCAGAAAGCTACTATATATGCACTCAATTAGCTAGTGATGGGGATGGAATTCAATCGCAAGCTTCCTACATTCAGGTATCTGAAGGTATCCTTTTACATAGGTTTCTTCTCATCGTAAGGGAGTACAGCTGCTCTTAAGGGTCTAATATTCAGTTAACAAGAGTAAGTAAACAAATAGGGCCGAAAGCATAGGCTATGTTTGGTTACAGTTTAAAGCATCTAAATATAATAACTCGAAGTCAGGGGAGGAGGGAATAAGATGAAGCCAGCGGAGCCAAGTTTACAGCTCAGCAAACAAGCTCCTGAATGTCTGCATGGTTTACACCTCAGACAGCCCCAGTCCATGAGAATGAAAGTGAAAAGAAAATGCAAATTCAGCTGCATGTTACATCCACAGTAAATGCAAAGACAAATTAAGAATTAGAGACAAATGCAAATTACTCTGCTCATAAAAGAAACCTATACAAAAGACAGGGAATGAAAAGACTCTGACAGTTATGGATGAATCTCTGAAGAGGCGCATAGCGACGGTATTTCCAAATTCAAGCCTTTTAAAAACTGGTTAGAAGAATGAGAACAGCTGCTGCAAAAAAAGGGGAGGGAAAGTGCGGTTAACAGTAAACCAAGCTACAGACTAAAACGGAGATTTGTGTCCTTATTGTCAAGGTGAGTATGAAAAGCAACAAAGGGATGAAGCCAAAAGACTTCTCTTTCCAGAAACTCTATGGCAGACTTTAAAAGCTAAGCCCCTGGCAAGCCTTAGGCTGGGGGAAAAGGAGATAGCAAGAGAACAAAAGAAAGAGGCAAGGTAGAGCAATACACCAACATTGGAAAGAGAAAAGCTATAGGACATTCTAGCAGGAAAGGGACCTAGAGATCAAGGGTCATTCTTTAACTCCAATAACTGCCTGGCCAGGAACATTGAGGACTGTTGGGAACTATCTAAAGGCATTCAAATTCACCCTTTTTTTTTGTTTAAAGATTTATTTATTTATCCGTACAAGCACTGGGTACACTCAGAAGCGCAGGAGGGTGAGAGAATTCTCAGAGCCAGAGCAGAGAGAAGAACAGGCAGAACAGGCAGAACGACGAAGTACACTGCTGAGGGGAGCAGCGGGTGCCTCAGGAGAGATCTGCGCACCATGTGGGACCCTCGCCAGGTATCGATCCGGCGTTGCAGAGGCTGTGGGCAGCTTCGCAACCCAGCACACAACTGCTGGGCCACCAGGTGTTAGGGGGAAAAGGATGTCCCAAAGCTAATTCTATATAGGCTTTGTGGACTCCACCCCCACCCTATGTCAAAGTCAAAGACACTGGGAACTCCAAATCCCATCATCACCAAAGGAAGGTGGCTGGGACCTGAGGGTGGGGTTAAGCAGCCAGGTGGATATAAAAGGCAGACACGTGGGCTTTGGGGGCCCCCCATTTTGGCTCTCCGCCAGCTTGCAGCGCCCGGCCAGCTCTGAGAGTGACTTTGGGTATCCAGGTCGTCGGATAGTGTAGGACGCATTAAAGACCTTATTTCCCTATTTTTTTCCTGAGTTGTACATTTTCCTTATTTCCTTTTCTCTTGTAAATAAACCTTTTATTAACCTTTTGTGTGTGTGTGTAGTAGAGTATTCATAAGTCCCTTTAAAGCGCGCGGGTGAGGACCCACAGCCAGGAACCCGTTTTAATATCGGGGTTGCTCAATAACACAGGGAGGCCCCAAATTCACCCTTTTTAAAAAGATGTTAGAACACAGACACAGAGCATGTCTGCTCAACATCAGTTTGTGTCCTTTTATAGTTGAGTCTTTTTGCGTATTTTCAAATCTGTAGACTAGAATAGGTGAGTTTTAAACTGCTAGTGAATGAATCAATGAACCCCTCATTTTGTAGGTAAAGAAACTGAGGTGCTAGAAGATTAAGTGCCTTTCTAGAATTCACTCAATTATGTAAAATAAAATAACACCAGAGCCAAGCCCCTGTCCTGTAATCCAGGGCTCACTCATTGATATCTTAACACCTCTGACAGAAGTAAAAGAAGCTAATGTCTTCACCAGGAAGTGGAAAAGAGACTCACAGTTGTCTCAAGGTGACACCTCTGAGTCTTCCTGTCATTGGCTACCATCCTGTGCTGGAGTGAAACATTTAGGCCTTGGTTTTGGTCAAAAACCAAAAACTGGCAGGGGTCAAGGAAACAACATATATGAAGAGAGTGGACCTCAGTCAACCTGTAACAAACTGTAGAGTGTGTGCCCTATAAAAAGAGCAACCTTTACCCAGTTGCAGCAGTGAAGTCCAAGTGGGAATGAAGCCACTCCTTTCAGAAGACAGATCAGAGATTTACGTTTTTATTTGAAACATCCTCGTTTTAAGATGGTACAACTACTTCATTTGTAAAGACGGTAAGAGTCAAACAAAATACAACTTTCAGGTAAAAGAGAATCAGTGACACCCTCTGACTCCAGTATTGGCAGACATTGTGAGACAAGGCGCAGTGCATTAGTTCTAAAACACTCTACCACCTCAGCTATTTAGACACTCTCTATCTAAAAATGTCTATTTTTATGAAGGGATCAAATATATGAGACTGCATTTTATTGGAAACAAGTGACTTCAATGAGGCCTCAACATTTATATACTTGTCTGTCACAATTCCTGAAGGTTCATGTCTCTTTATCCCTGGATGGCATTAAACTGTGTTTGCTTTTCTTATCTACCTACAGTTAGTAAGGTTGTCAAAATGAGACTCTGTGGTTTCCTCCTTTCTAGAACTCATAAAATACTTACTGGTCTTCACATACCAACTTAGTCAAGTCTAGGCCTCTAGTGGTTATGCAAGCAAAACAGTAGAAACTTAATTTGAGTCCAGTCTTAGCAAAAGTACAACAAATATTTAATAAGATGGGATTAAAAAATGAACACTTATGTATTTATCATGACACAGACTGAAAGAATTCAAAACTTCCGTACAACAGATAACAACTTGTCCTGTAGAGCTGATAATTCATTTAATTTAGAGGAAAATAATTTTTTTCTCTCCTGAAGCTATTAAAAAACCAGTTTCATGAGTTATCTAAGAAGTAGAATTCAAGTTGTTTATGAGGCAATCAGCCTCTGAAGAATGATGGCCATACAATAAGCTTAGCCTTGGGAGAGGAGAGGCTGCAATTTAAAACCTGCAGGAATGCAGTTTAGCTTAAGGTGCCTGTTCCATTCTCCTCACAAAATCCTGGGCTGTAGAAAATAAAAGTGGTAAATGTTATATAAATAGAGTGTGACATTTGCAAAGGTTAAGAAGAGCCTCTTTACTCCTTTTCTTCTTTTCCCAAGTATTATATTTGAGCAGTGAACCCCAAGGTTTCAGTATTCAGGTACAAGCCTGCAGGTCAGATTACTGGTGATACCGAGGTAGATCAGGAATTTCCACCCTGTTTGTTCCTTGGAAGAAAGCAAGGCCTCACCAAGTAAGATTTTGCACAAACATCACCCAAGCAAGGGGTGCTGTGGCATTCTGCCAAGGGGTCCCAAGCTGCTGAATTTGCACAAAGCAAACTTGGCTTGTCTTTAGTTTCCATAAGGAATAAGGGCACAATTTAGAGGCACTGCTTTACAGTACAAGCTTCATTCCGTCTATTTGTGGCAAGTCTCTGATTTTTTTTTCTTTAATCCTCCTTTTCAAGGAGCTAAACAAAGAGGTAGGGTGTTCCTGCTACCAAATCTGTGAAAAACATTCAATGTGTAGGATATCTGAGCAGTTAAGGTGTTGGGTTTTCCAACCCATAAACACAGAACTAACTGGAGCTGGAAGACCATCCCAAGAGGCCATCTGAATCCTGCCCTTCCTTCAAGTCAAGCAGAACTTAAACCTGAAAGAAAACTTTGAAATTTTTAAAGAATATGGTTATATAGTTCCTAAATGATCCATCAGTGGTTCCATAAACGTTGGGGGAAGAAATTCTCCCTAATGTCTAATTTACGTAAATGTGTTCTCTGCTTTTTCCCTACAAAGGGACAAATATCCCTTACTTAGGTAAAATGAACACCAAATATTCTGAACCATGCATATCTGTGCAAGAATTTGCTTATGGAGTTCCAGGAGATTGTTCAACCAACGTGTAGCAATTGTCAGTAATAACTCACTCACGGGTCTTCATTATGATGCATTTTTGTGCACTGACTGAAAACTCAAGTGTCCAGCTCTCCACTGAAGCAGGGCCTTTGCAAGTCAATTTTCTTTCTATGACTCACATTTACAGGACTCATTTATCTCACACACACCCTCCCACATAACACACCCAGCACAGGGTTGGTAGGTAACAGATAGTGAATAGCTGAATACTGATTGATAAATGATTGTTAACAGTTTAGCCTCATGGGAAGTCATCATGATCCTTTCTAAGCCCTTGGATAAACTTTAACAATTCCTTCATTCCTTTCCCTCACCCTCCCTCTTTTGCCCTCCTAAAGTATCCTATACTACACCCCACCAGGTTTTAGCACAGAAAACAAAAACCAGCATTGCCACACCTTCTACTGTGGCCTTCTTTAGATTCCCTGGTATTTGGGTCTGTATTACCTGCTTCCCACCATTCTATTTCTACTGTGCCCCAAGTTAGGTCTTCTCCTACTTTGCTTCCTAGTCTCCGTAACCTCCTGAGAAATTAACCAGAGCCAATTGTCAGGCCTAGCAGTAAAGATGATGGTGGCTATGGCCACTCAGCACCAAAGACCATAGGTCCATAGACGCTGAATTAAATGGACAACGGAAGCTACATTTGTTTATGTAGAAGAAGTGATAGCGACAAGTATCTTTGGGTAATTTAGATTTGGTCACTTAGGATACAGGCTCTCTGTGCCAAGTCTTGCTGGTTGGCATGGCCTCCGAAAAACAGATGCAACAGCCACACCTGAGAGCTTGTCAGAAATGCAGGATATAGAGCCCCACCTCTAACCCACTGAATAAGAATCTTCATTCAATAAGATCTTTAAATGAGTTATATGTATATTAATATTTGAGAAGTTCTAAGCTACAGCAATGCTTAGTTCTGGCTGCAGAATTAAGTAGAACCACTTGTGAGCTCTGACAAACTACTGATGGGCCAGAAACCACCCCACACCAATGATATCAGAATCTCTGGATGTGGAAGCTACATGTCAGCATTTTATCAAGGTTTTTCAGGACATTCTAACATGCAGCCAAGATTGTAGAACTACTTCTTTAGGTTTAGTTTGCTTTACTAAGGTGAAAACCTGACCGTAACAAACATTAAATGAACTGGTAGCAGACATAGATTCTGTTGTAAAATAGCACAGGTTTTAAAGCCAGGTTCAAATCCTGGTTCTGTTGCTTTCTAGAAGCATGGCTTTGGGCAAGTTTTTTAACCTCTCTCAGCTGCCATGGTGTCCTAATCTGTGAAATGGAATGGATGATAAAAATCTCATCAGAACTGAGGGAATTAAGGAAATCATGTCTGTAAAATTACTATCACAGTCTACTCTGCTCCCCTGTCACTTCAGTCCACTATGTCTTCCAACAACAACAACAAAAATTTGCAGGAGTCTCAAGGTAGAATTATTTATTCACCTAAGAAACTTTAATTGAGCACCTAGTAGGTGACAAGAAGTGAGAATTCTGAAACAATGAAAGAGTTATTCCCTTCAATTAGATAGATTTTGTCATCTAGGAGGACAGATGTGTGTAGAAACAAATTTCTCTTTGACTTTGTTGAAGACACAAAAGTCCACAGGAAATAAAGTTTCTGCTTGCTATTTCAAGGAAACCTACCCAAAGGAAGTGACATCTGAGCAGAAGAAGAAAGAGAAGAATCACAAGCAGACAGGGAGAAGAGAGGGCATTCAGGAAGAGAAGAAGAGTGTATAACCGCAAGGGAGTATGAGATGCTACGGTGTATTAGGAGAATTGCAAACAATTCAGTATTGCTGTAGATGAAGTGGAAGGGGAGAACAGAAGGGCATGATGAGGTGGCATGTAATCAAGAAACAGGGAAATGAGCACATTCTTTCCCACTCTAAGCAGCAGCTGAGAAAAGGCTCTAAGGACCAACTTGCTCAGGTGGTGTCTTGTAGAGGAAGAGAAACCTACAGGACTCACTGTGATTTGTTCATGGAGGTCAGTCAGGGAATAGATGGAAGACAGGATCTCAGATTTATTACCTCAGCTTTATTAAATATGACTGAGCTGTCAGTCATACAACATGATGCTGTAGGACTGACTGAATCTTAGACATCATGTAGTTGAAAAATAAACAAGGAGGAAAAAAAGAAAAATACAGGGATCTGAGGAGCAGGTCTTCATTACTTACACATTCTGTTTCCATGATGGTCCTGGCATTAGATGAGAATGTCTTCTTGAAAACAATTGACTAAATGCAGAAAGAAAGAGCCAACCCCTTGGTGTGTATAATGTCTTTCCTGATACCTTACCCAATGCAACTGGCCATCACCTTCCTTATGCAAGCCCTCCCTTACCGCATCCTACAATCTGGCACACTTCTGTTCCATTGTTAGGGTTAGCCCCAGACAAATTTGACCTGCTACATGTGTTTTACCTCATCTTTTTATTCAAGAATTCTTTCACAACTACAAAAATACTACATATTAATGATGGGAAAGTCCAGACATACCTGAAAGAAAATAAAGTCACCCATCATCCTATCACTCAGAAGTGATCATTAAAAATTCTTTAGTACATTTCTTTCCCATTCTTCTTCATAGCATATATATACATGTGCTAAAACTATTTATAGACTATGATTACCCTGTGTATATTATTTATAGTTAGCTTTTTACACAAATTTATTCATTGAGTAAGACATTCTAGTGAGTCTCTTTTCCAGAATGAACAAGTAGGTAATGTAAAGACAAGCTAGAGCAGTCATGTGCTTAAAGAAAGCAACTAAATAAAAAGTTGCTCTTCAGAGAGAGACACAAATGAAGTAGATTAGCAGAAAGGAAAAGACAATATATGACAAGATTTCCAAGAGTTGGAGAAAGTAACACACATTCTATATGATTTTCTAGTTGGGGGTTCCAGCATCTTGTGAGCCCCCAATGAGTTCCTTTTATGGGGTTCCATGACATTGTCTTGTCTCTTCCTAATAAATTTCTCCAGTTTTTAAGATTGTTTGAATAGGTTCTATTTATTATTGACAAAAAATTATTAACCAAGCAAAAATCTGAAATATACTAGAGAAGACCCAAGCATAAGGAGGCAGATACAAGATGATTTGCTTAAGCAAACAAGTAATTTTTATCTTGAAGGTAAAATTTCCTCTAAATAGTCAATTCTGTTCTTGCTGAAGGTTCTCTGTCATATTGTTTCTCACCCTCAGATGTATGGATGAGAAATTTCATTTAACACAGCATGACAACCTGTCCAGAAGAATGACTACAGTACATTGTGTGGTCCAAACATCTTGATTTGTTTTTTCCTAGAGTTAGATAATTGCCTTGCTTTTTCCTGTCATCAATGGAGAAAATAAATCAGTGTCCAAACTGGGATTTTTCAGAGATACTTAGCATCACAGATGCCTATAAGCAAGAATATAGACCTCTTCAGAATTTCAAGGTCAGAGTATAACAACTTTCCTGCAATAAATCCCTAAAAGAGGTCAAGGTTCTTTTCTAAATATCCATTCATCCATTCAACAGTACAGCCAAAAGCATAATTCCGATTTGAATGGAATTCTAGTGAACTGCCTCTCTCTCAGCCATCCCATGACATAGGTTCACAAGTACTTTTTGTACTGCAATAGAATTTTGGTGTAGACTAGTTTTTTCATTCATCTCAGAAAGCTTCTCTCTCTCTCTCCCTCTCTCTCCCTCTCTCTCTCTCTCTCTCTCTCTCTCACACACACACACACACACACACACACACTCTCTCTCTCTCTCTCTCTCTCTCTCCCCTTCACTGTTTGTGTGTTGGTTGTTAGTCTATCGCACCAGAATGTCAGCTTCTTGAGGACAGGGACTCTTTTTGATTCATCACTGGTGTACTACTGCATTCCACAGAGCCCTGTATATAAGAGGCCCTCAGTACATATTTGTTGAATGAATGAACTCCTAGATATAACATCCTATGACTTGGGCAGAGATTATAATCCTGACAGAATGGGATGCCATAGTATTTCCTTTCTAACAATTACAAAGCTAAGTCCTACTTAGATCTGGACAAAGACCTCAGAGGTCACCAGTCTTTCTCCCTCTCTTTTCAGACCAGAATGTTGGCTCACTGAGTTTCCTTTCTTTTTAGTCTCAGCTCTTAAACACTACATCCAGTTGTTCCTTCTAAGTTAAAAATGGAAGGAGGTAGCACGTGGGTTTCATTTCCACAATGCCATAATTCCCTGCCCTGGGATGCCTCCCACCACAAAATGCCTCTAATTACCTCAAGGGAACATCATTAAAACTTCAAAGAAAGAATCATTTTAATTCATTTGAAGTTTTAAATAAACATAGACCACATATGACCAAAATCAAGCAAACAACCATGCAAGTATTAAAATGGTAGAAATGCTAGGAAGCCCTGCTCTAATGGATTTCAGGGGCGAGATCCACAATTCTGAGCTGCAGTTAGTGTGATGTATGCCTACTATACATTTCCAAAATGACTCACCTTTGAATTTTCTCTAATTTACACACTTCACCTACTCTCCTTCCAAATTACCAGGTCAAGAAATACCTCTCATTTTCCCCCGTTAATATGTTGTTTCACCCATTTAGCTTCACATATTAAGTTTTAACTTATTGGCTTCAGTGACACTCAATGATCCCAAAGGGGATGGGGGGATAAAATATGTGTTTTTCCAAGGTGCCTTTATGCCTGGATTGCAATTTCTAATCTCTGAACTATTACTTGCTTTATATCTGTGTCTTGTGGATGAGCTATTGATCTGTAATCTCACCAGTACATTTTCCCCTCCTCATAAAATCCCAGGGATGTTCTAATTAAGGACAGACTCTGGCTACAAATTATAGAAAAAGAGACACTCAGGCATCCACATAGAATTCAGACCTTCAGTCGTTAACATCCTGGGCAATAGAGGAGTAGATCTGTGTTTAAGCTCTCCTTAATCAGCCAGCCTGGTTCTGCTGTGTCCCAAAAGCAATAGAGTAAATAAATAATAAACAAACAAATAACTAAATGTAAATTAGACTTGTGTTATTGCAGAAAATGCTATTGATCCCCTGGTATACAATTTGTGAATAATTTGAGGCAGCATGATATAGAAGGAAAACATAGGTCCTGTTGTCAAAATACCTTAATATCTTTGAATCCAGACTGCTCCTTGTATCAGCTATATGTTCATTTACTCTCTGAATATTAGCGTCCTTATTTGCAAAGTAAAAATAGCACTAGTTATCTCACAGCTTTGTTGCAAAAATTGGTTTACATTGTGTACAAAGAAGTACTGCAATATGGACTCAATAATTTATAGTTAACATTTCTACTTCAGATTGCCTTATTTGAATTATTCTAGATAAAAGTCAGAGACTATAGAAGAATTATGTTTTTTAAATTCAAAGGAATGAGGGAAAAATATTAACAGTCAAATGCATGAAATTAGCCAAAGAAATGAAAATGTGCTACTACAAATGCTAAGGAATGGTAAAGGAAGGATTTGGACAGAGCCCCCCAAATGAGTAGTTTACCTAAGACCAACCTTGATTTAAAGGGGGGGTGACTCTCCTCCAAGTCAAGATTATCCACACAGGAAGAGAAGCATATCAATATATAAGTAGCCACACTCTTCAACCCCAGCCAAGGAGGACTGAATAGAGACAAATGACCATGGCTATCCCAGGTCACTTATGACCTTGATTAAAATAGAGATTGGGAGCTGGGCTGCAGGGTCTAAAGCAGTAGGAGAGGAGAAAATGAAGTCAACAAGTGGAGACTATTCTTTCAAGCAGCTTAGTTGCGAAGGGAAAGTAATTCTCACTTTCTTAATATTGAGAACTAGAAATTTAATGGCAGAAACAGTGCAAAGGCAGTGCTGAGCTACATAGAAAGTCTCAATTATTAAGAAAATCCTCCCCCACCCCTACCTCAACAGTTCCTCACTACAGTTCTTTAGGTGCCTCAAGGGGCCTGCTTGAATCTTTCCTATCTCTCTAGGAACTGACATTGGCTCCTCCCTGGGATCTTCCTACAGCCTGATGAGGATGCTGGAGCTTAGAGACAGGAGCGTGAGAGAGCTGTTATACCAGCTTACCACTCATGGGCAGTGTGACCTAATCTCTGTGTGCTCCTATTTTCCCCAAGGATAAAATGGAGATAATAACAATACCCCAAAATTGGGTGCTTTGAAGATAACATCAGTTAATACTTACAAAGCACTTAAAACAGTGCTTAGAATATTGTGAATGCTCAATTAATGTTAACTATTATTGTTGGGCAAAGACCCATGCAGATCCGCATATCCATGAAAAGTCCAGTCCCCATTCTGTCTGGCCCTGAATTCTGCCTTGTCCTGGTTTACAGCATAATCAATGTGGTGATATCTCTTTTCTCTCTGCCATCCTTGACCAACCTCTTTCTTGCCCAATCCTCCAATTCCAGTACTAGTAAATCCTGTTTCCAACCCAAGCCCTGCACCACAGCAGTATCCTATAATAACAACAATAACAGTTGCCTTTTATTATTGTTTAACACATGCCAGGCACTGTGCTAAGACTTTTACATACCTATAATTTTCACAAGCCCATAACATGGTGATTATAAATAAGGAACCCAGGCTGTCAACAACATAGGCAGGATTTGAATCCAGTTCTATTGAATTGCACAACCACACTCCTTATCTCTGTGCTACGTTTCCTACAGAGGATGTTTGGATATTTTGCTACTCCTCAAACTTGGATTTCCATTACATTTCTTCTTTAAACGAGTTCTTTAAATGTGATATCAAAAGACACCTAACAATAGACATCAAAAACAGCTACAAATTGTCCCACAATTTCTTTAAATGCATCAAGATACAAACACATTCTGCACCCCTGACATCTAAACTCACCTTGACTTGCTTTGGCCAAAAGATGAGTGCAAATGCAGACTCATTCTAATTCCGATCCTAGGGCTCCAGAAGCCTTGCACACTTCCATTCATTCTTGTGGGATCTCTGCCACCATCACCGGGTGGAAAAATTCTCAAAAATAGGAGGATGCATAAAGGAAAACCAAGGCACCCCAGTTGAAAGTCAGTCAGCCTCAGCTGACCTGGCAGCCAATCACATCTGAATGAGAAGCAGTCAGGAGCAGCCCAGTCTGGCCCAGATGATCAGAGCAGCCCAGCTGAACCCAGCCCAACTGACCAATCTACCATAGCATTAACTATGGATTATTATTGTTTTAAGTTACTAAGTTTTGGAGTGGTTTGTTAGATAGCAAAAGCTCACTGATACAACCTGCAAGTACTTTCTTAAATTGTTAAGTAATTCATTTCTTTGTCTTTTGTTGGAGGTTCTGTTTGCAATTTTGTCTCAGTTGCTGATCTTCCAGGCCCCCTCAGCTTTTACTCAGCTTTTACTCAGCTTTTGATGGGCCTTGGCAAGAGATAAACAGTATTAAAACAAGATTCCACTAGCACCCAGCAATAAATTTCTTTGGATAAAATCCAAACCTACTCTTTCCACCAAATTTCATGCTATGATAGATTGCTTTATAGTAAGATACCCAGGTAACAGTCAAATGTAGAGTAAAAAAATTGAATTCAACTGCTATTAACAGAGCTCTAACTACAACGTAAATGCTAGTAGCTTTCTGCCTGCTTTTTAGGTAATTAGTCAACCTAATTTTCATATTGGGATTTCACAAAAGCTTTGAGGACCTCTGTATTTTTCGATTCTACCACACATGGTTTTCATAATCCAAAATGGCAGCTGGTTTTCCAGTCATCACATCTGGATTCCAACCTGCAGGCAGGAAGATACCAAATCCTTACTCGTCCGATTAAGGTCTCTGCCCACACAATACTACTCTTCATGCCTCACTGGCAAGTACTTCAGTCATAGAATGACATATCACTTCTAAAGGAGGCTAGGAAAGGTCTTTTACCCAGGAAGAAAGTTGACTGTACATTGGGAGGCAACTATCAATATCAGAAAGAGACAAAATTTTATGACAATCATAATTAAGTATCAGGTTGTTGGCAATACAGGCAAAGTTGGCATCCTATATCGAAAAGTCTGAGGTTTAAACTGGTGGCATTATAAAAATCTAATACTCTGTCAATATACATTGAAAACAATGATAATTGAAATACTTATCTCATGGACTTAATAGGCTGTTTCTGCCATTAGCCAACATGTGAAATATTGTTTCCACATCTGAAGTGCTTACCCAACACGATGATTAATATAGTGAAGAGCAATTTTCGGTCCAAACTTTACCTTCAAGTCCAGGACTATATATCCAGTTACCTAATCAACAGCTACTTCTGATATTTTAAAGGCAGTATAAATCCAACCTGTCCCTAAATCCAGTCCTCCTCTATCTCAACACAGTGAATGATACTACATTTGCCCAGATGCTCAAGCCAGAATCTGAGCATTATCCTTGATGTTTCCTTTTCCTTACTGCTAATATCCACTCCATTATGACATTCTGCCAATTTTCATTCCCTAGTACTTCTCTGTATCTTCAAGTCACCATCCTACTTTAAGTTGACAGCTGTAATAACTTCCCAATGGGTCATTCCATATCCATTCTTGCTGTATCTCCAATCTATTGCTTACATTGCAGCCAAAATGTTTACTTGGAAACATAAATATGGTAATATCACACTCAATATAAAAAATTTTAATGGTTTTCCACTACCTTTAGTATAAACACTTACTTAAATTGTTTTTGCGGACTGCAAGACAACATACATCGGGCCTCCCTGGTGGTAGAAGGGGTTGAGCACAGCACTGGAAGCTCTCTGCAGCCTCTGCAGTGCCAGTTCGATCCCTGGTTGGCCAGGAAAACAACCCACATGGCACAACAGACTTCTCCTGCCTCACCTGCTGCTCCCCTCAGCAGTGTATTTCAGTCAGTCTGCGTGTTCTGCTCCCCACTGTCTCTGGTGAATCCTTTCACCCACCCCCGCCCCCCGCACATCTGGTCTGTGCCCCAGTTCTTATGCACATAGATAAATAAATCTTCAAAAAAAAAAAACACAACAAGATAACATACCTCTATGGCTCATTCTGTTCTCTCATTCTAATCACTCTCTACAATCGAATAATATCAGTGTTTTCCACTTCTTCAAATATGCCAAGTTCTTTCCTGCCTCGGAGCCTTAACACATGGTTGTCCTCTGCACAGAATATTCTTACTCCTTACCCCCTCACCTACTAATACCCCTGCCCCTAATTATCCAGAAGTTGGTTTAAATGTCTTACTCAAGGAAGTAATAATCAGGCTAGACAAGCTATATTAGAGACTCTACTAGTATGGCACACTTTTGCTTTGTCATCTTCTTCACAATTGTAATCAAATAATTAACTGTGTCCTCCATATCCTCTACTAGAAAGGATTCTCCATGAAGACAGAATCATGCCCTTTTTGTTCATAACGATCATCTCAGTACCTAGTAAAGTAACTAGAACAATGTTCTTGCTGTAAATTAGTTGAAGGAATAAGTGATTAAAAGAAAAAGTAAAGGACTAAAGAAATACTATGCAAGCACATAGTCTCTCCCAGGAGGCTGGCAATATGTCTGACATAATCATGAAAGAAAAGTCAATCATTTGGAAGGGTAGCAGGAGGAAATACCCAGAAATGGGGTGAATGTGGAATACTTATTGTAAGATCAGAGTGGATAAACAGCAGTTATAACCAGCAAGTAAATGAAACAGGGGTTTTCATACTTATCTCATCCACAACTAGCTGGGTTCCATACTTAAAGTGAATTTCATCTGTTGTCTTAGGCATACCCTTAGGCAGAGTGGATGTATATTTGATATTATAACCAGGATGGTCACTGCTACATCAATTTGGCCTCACTAAACTTTAAGCAATGTGATAACAGGAATTTTGGGTCTGCTCATCACTGAAAATTCCGAACACCTAGAATGGCATCTGGCATAGAATCAGTGTTCAGGAATATTTTCTGACTGAATCCAAATATGGTATGATCACCAGTAAGAATAAAAGTAGTTTTGACAGCCACAAATTTAAAACAGGATCAAGAGGATAGGGTATACAGGTTAACATTAAAAACACAGAGACGAGTATTTACAAGAGGACACTCTACTGTGTCTAATCTTTTTTGACCACAGCAGCACAGACGCAGTGTGTATCTCACTTTAATTAGACTCTAGAGATCTTTTACTTTCCCCCCACAATTTTCCCAGTTTACTTTGCTAAGTGTAGTTTTTCAAGAATAGTTAGTTTCTTTTACTTTATAGAGCACATTCTTATACCATCTGAACCACACCACAAACCAACAAGTAAGGAATTTTTGGTCTCATTTGCAACATGAAAAAACTTGAGAATCAGAACTGTAAAGGCTCTGGCCCAAGTGAGCACAGCACACAGAAGGCACAAGCAGAACCTGATGCCTTCTGCTTCCAGATTCTTTTCTTCTTCCATTATACTCAATAATGGGTACTGGCCATAGCAAAGAGAATAGAACATTCAAAATCGATGATTAGTTGGAGGGATGAAAGAGGAACTACTAACCAACTTAATTGGTTGGTTAGTAGTTGACCTTAAGTAGATGACCTTAAGTCATCATTAAAAATCAGTCTATAGCATTTGTCTTGTTTGAGTTTCAAAGGCATTACTTTTCTCTCACTAACAGCTTCTTTCACTGTGGTTTACAAACAATGCATATGAGTCTCACCTGAAGTTCACTGGTGTGGAAAGGCTGTGGTAATCAAATATCCTGCATTGGCTGATACAAGATATGGTCACTTTGGGAAATATATTTACTTTCCCATAACATGCTTCAATGCATTTTAAAGGCTCAGGTTCCTGCTGTCCCAAAATAACAGAAAAGCAGTTTTCTGGCTCCTCTGCCTGAATTATCCTAATCTCTGCCTTCTGTCTTGTATTGGCCCTAATGTCTGGCCTACACTGTCTACTCAGGCAGGACCAAGAAGTAGCACTGCAAGCAAGGTTTTCTCAGCTGAATGGAGCTGAGGTTTAGGGTCACCACTGATTCTGTACAATCCCAATACACTAGAGCTGGGAGGACTGAATCACAATAGTCAGGCTGAAAGTAGATACTTTCAGTTACTGCTCTGAGTTGGAAGGGTTGTTAAAATGCAGATTTTGAAGCAATTGTAAGTGGGGTGGAACTTGAGATTCTTCGTTTATAACAAACCTCTAAGAAATGATTGTGCTGAAGGTGAGTGGAGCCTACTTGGAGTAGCAAGATCTAGAACTAGATCAACATTTGGAGATGCACTTCATAACATATCACAGAATTTCATTATATATTTTTAGGATAGCTTGAATAATATCTCTCTATCCCAGAAACAAAGTACTGTGATTATTTCATTCAAAGTCTAACCAGAAAAAGTACAGACCATATTAGGTAGTTTAACAGAAGGAATTTAATATTTGAAACTAGTGACAAAGATGTTGGAGAAATTGAGACTGAAGCAATCCAGAGTTAGGCAAGAGCAAAATGCTGCTACCACCCTAGCTCTAGGAGGACAAAGAAAGGAAGGACTGCCTGGTAGGGATCTGCCTTGTGACAAGAGCTTTCTGTCAGGAGGTAGGATAGAGAGGCTGTGTAGCCACTTCCCAAAACAAGAGATGAGGAACATGCCATTGAGAAAAATGAAAAAAAAAAAAAAAAGAATATATCTACTGTTTGTCCTGCCCTACTACCTCCTTTTAGTTTTTCCCATTGACTAAATCTAGCAAGAAACCACTGGGCAAGTAACCTGGAAAATAGTTTGCAGGGGGATATCAGGAAATTAATCTGCTGGCAAATAGCTCAGCATATCTACTTTACTTGTACTGAGAGTACAGTACTGAGCATACACCAGGCATTTAGTAAATATCTATTGAATGACTAAATGAAAAGTAAAAGCCAGATATCCTCCTAACACACACATAACTTGCACTTATGGGAAGTATCAAAACAGTCATCAGTAGCCGCTGACCTGTTAAAACACCCAGCCTCTACAGCGTCCTAAGTAACATCACACCAAACTCCAGCCAATGACAGTAAACAATTATCCCTGAGTTATGGTAAACAATTTCCAAAGTTGAGAAAAATTTCTTTTCCAGTAGACTGTAGTACAGCCCTGAAAGAGTAGGATTAGGTGAGCATAAAACACTCAGAACATTTGGGAATCACCCACATTAGGGATGATAGCAATAATAGTGGCACAACACCATTATCTGTAGTCAATGGGACAAGCAATTCACTAAAAAGTCTCCTAAAGATTCATCTCTTCTTAATTCATCATTCTTCCAGTCTCTTAAAGGGCAGACTTACGACCTGGCTCTCAAGTTCAGAACAGACTACAGAAGTCATTAATAATACCACCAATCATTTACTCAGAAATCATTAAATGCCAAGCTTTTGCTTTTTTGTTGTTGTTGTTGTTATTGTTGTTTTTAAGATTTGCTTATTTATTTATACAAGTACTGGGTACAGTCAGAAGCACGGGAGGGTGAGAGAATTCACCAGAGCCAGAGCGGGGAACAGAACAGGCAGAGTGACGAAATACACTGCTGAGAGGAGCTGCGAGTGCGGCAGGAGAGGTCTGCGCGCCATGTGGGACCCTCACCAGGGGGCCAGGGATCGAACCGGCGCTGCAGAGGCTGCGGGCAGCTTCACAGCCCAGCGCTCAACCACTGTGCCACCATGGGAGGCCCTGCCAAGGTTTTGTTAAGAACTTATCGAGCTTTATATCATGTTGTCCTCACTTCAACTCAATGATATTGGTGTTATTCTCATTTCCATCCTACAAAGAAAGGAAAATGAGCTCAGAGACTACGTTTACTTGTACAAGATGATGCAACAGATAAGTAACAGAGCTGGACACATGCTAGCAATGTGACTCCAGAGCCATTTTTCCTCTCTAATTCACCAAGAAAGTCAATCATCATAAGAACAGGAATTCCCTCATGCAGACTTGGGTGCATAACTTCATTCTTCAGAAGACTGCACTGTGCTGAGTCTACAAAGTGGACTGACATGCCTCACACCTGGGTGTGTGTACTGTTCTCAGCATGTGTGTATCTCCAGGCACACTGACATAAGAAGGGAATTTAGATGTGCCATAATACTAGATGATCTGGGTAAGTTTTCCAGGAGATCTGATGCAGAGAATAACACCAGTTCTTGGATTTCTACTGGCATTCTTAAGTATGACTACACAAAATAGAATGAAGTTGGATCTTTTGAGCAATCTTTTTTCACCCCTTTGGTGATAGAAAATGACTGTGACACAGAGCAATCAACTCTGACCCACCTGAGCAAAGTCCATGAAGCTCAGCAATTTTCTCTGGCAGTCCACTTAGCATCCATCAGAGCCAAGCTTTACGGGGAAGGACAGGCATTTTAGAAGAAATGTCAAATGAGATTTAGATGCCAGAATTTGTGCTGCGCAATTCTTCTATGTCAGTTGCTCTCTAGAGAGTGTGTGTACTAATCTGTAAGTTATCCTAAATCCTACCAGAGTCCTTGGGCTTACTTGGTACAAAAAACCCGCTGTGCAACCTCTTCACTTTCCTCTTTCAGGGGACTACATGTGGGGCCTGTCAAAAGATAAGTCATCAATATTAGCAAGAAAAAGCTCCCATTTTTCATGACTACAAAAATGTCAGGAAAATCTCTGACAACAAAACAAATCCTGTATTTATCAATTTCTAGTTGTTTATTGAGTCCTTAGGAAAAAGCAGAAAAGACATGGTCCTATTCTCAAGAAAAATCTAGTTGGGTAGTGTAACAATTACACAATCCCACAATAATGCTCTATAACAAGTAATTATATGGGTTAAAAGCATTTTGTGTTCACATATCTAGGGTTGATTTGGTGGATCTGATGACCTCTGCTGGGTTCTCTTACATGTTGAAGGGCTGCCTGGGTATAGGCTAGTTGAGTGTGGCATTGGCTGGGTTTAGTAGGGTAACTCAGCTTTCCTCACATGCCTTTTATTCTCCTCTGGTCCCAGAAGGCTAGCCTATACATGTCCCATTCATGATAACATCACAGTGCAAAAGTGTGGGCAAAATGTACAAGCACATTTTTAATAGGATCTGCTAACATCTTATTAGCCAAGGCAAACACATGTCCAAACCCAGATTGATGCGTGAAGAAAAGATGTCACCTATTTAATGAAAGGTGCTATAATGACACATGGAAAAAGGCAAAGATATAGAAAAAACTGGGAATTGGGTCTATGAATAGCATCAGTCTACTGCAGATAGCTGAGAGAGAAACTGTAAAAGAGTATATATGACCAATTTCCTGAGGCATGGCCATCAAAACTGGCCAACAAATATAGCACTGTCCAACAAAAACAAAATGTTGAGTCACAAATTTGGGTCCATTTAGGTAATTTTACATTTTCTGAAAACCACATCTTAAAAAGAAAAAAATATATAGGTGAAATTCATTTTGATAAAATGGTTATCCCAGTTTATCCAAAATACTATCTTTTCAACATGAAGTCGATTTAAACTTAATAATGAGATAGTTTATATTCTTTTTTCTTATTCTGTCCTTGAAATCTGCTGTGAATTTTACATGTAAAGCATGTCTCAATTTGAACTAGCCATGTTTGAGGGACTCAACAGCTACAGTGGGTAGTGACTACCATATTGAGCACTTCAAATATAAGGGCAATGAAATCATGCAGAAATAATCCAGGATGAGAGTAATGAAAATGATGACAGTATTGAGAACAGAGAGAAGGCAGGTGCATGACATTCCAATGGTTTATCTGAGAGCTTACACACTTGCAATGTATATTTTACACATTTGGCCTTCTGTCTGCATTAGAAAGGAGAATCATTTCATATACAAGCTGTGATCTGTTTACATATCTTTTCAAAGATAACTATCTGTTAGTGAAATTTACCACCTTTACTCAAACTGTGAAAATACTTTCTGATTTCCCGACAATGGAATATAAGATTTGTGAAATTCAAGCGAACTTGATTGAATTCAAAACTATTTTTATGTACTATGGGTCACGATCAATTCAATTCAACAATCATTGAATGAGTTCCTGCTAATTGGAAGCTTGAGCCACTGAGCAATTATCCTTCAGAGGAGAATAAACAAAAGCATAATTTATTAATTTGCTATTTATTCTCCCAGTTATATAATTAGCTAACTATCGCAGGCTTATGTTGTGGCATGTCTACATGACATGAATATGTGTATATATATATTTTATTAGACTTTATGTTAAAACACACTTAGAGGTTATCTATTCTAAATATCCTTCCAGATCTAACTTCTTCATTTACAAATAAAAAAATATAAGAAAGTATGAAGGACTTGCTATATGTAACCAATATTTGACGAAATACCCCTGTTTTATTCCTTCTCCCCAGAAGTGGTTCTTCTGGGGTTCACCTGGATTTTACACAATACACTGAGTTTTATAAGCTTTGCTCAATTCCATCCTTTTGACATAAAAAAATTAATCATTCACACTCTTTAGATTATTTTTAAAGATGCTATCATGGCTTTACATATATGCATATGTAAAAAATGAATAAACCATTAATTCATTAAATAATTTTCTAATTATGGGAATATTTTTATGGAAATATTTCAGGTGCACATTTCTAATAAAATGGATTTTTTTAAAGATTTATTTGTTTATGCATACAAGAACTGGGGTACAGGCCAGAGGTGTGGGGGGGTGAGTGGAATGGGCACCAGAACAGGCAGATCAACTGAAATACACTGTGTCACAAGAGGTCTGCTGCCCCATGTGAGTAGCTCCCTGGTCAGGGATTGAACTCATGATGTAGTGGCTGCAGATAGCTTCATAGGTTGCGTGTTACCCCTTGTGTCACCAGGGAGGCCCTCTAATAGAATGGATTTAAGCAAAGACCTCAAGATGCTTTAACAACACTAAATTCGGTTTCAAAACTAACTCTCTTACTCTTATGAGTATCTTTAACATATCTTTTTAAATGGTCTGGACTGACTGTCTAGACTGTTTCAAGTTTTCTAGGTAATTTCACCACTCTCTGCTCTGTAAGCTTCCATGTGACCTTGCGTTAAATTAGAGAGCTTTCTTTTTTTCTCAGTATTTCTTATGCACTACATACATCACTTTAATATTGGAGACTTTCACTTTAAAAGTATAGGGGAGGGCCTCCCCTGGTGGTACAGGCGGTTGAGCACTGCACTGCGAAGCTGTCTGCAGCCTCTGAAGCACCAGTACGATCCCGGCTGGCCAGCAAAGGTCCCACATGGGGCGGCAGACCTCTCCTGTCTCGCCCACTGCTCCCCTCAGCAGTGTATTTCATCACTCTGCCTGTTCTGTTCCCTGCTCTGCCTCTGGTGAATCCTCTCACCCTCCCATGCATTTGGCCTGTAACCCAGTTCTTGTATAAAATAAATAAATGAATCTTTAAAAAAAAAAAGTATAGGGGAAAGTTGAGCAGTATTACATACCACTTATCTGAGATTATCAGGTTACATGACTGTACATTTTCATTTTCTTTCTGAAAATGAATCCACTGTTATTGAAATTTAAATAAATTAACGCATTTTTAATCAAATCTATGTCCATTTGCTATAATAAGCATGCAATCTATTTTGAATTGAGCACTTGTTTTTTGAAATTAATAATGTTACTATAGGTCAAAAAACAAATACATTGGAACTTAACTATGTATATCTTTGTAACTAATAATTACATGATTTCATCAGGAACACGATAAATTTCAAGAATTTGAACATTCTTTTTCTAATTTTTCACATGGCAATGTGGACAATTAAGAATTCATATGTTAGTTTAAGGATTCATAAATTACTTTCTCACAAGAACTGAGATTACTCATCTCACAAGAACTGAGGACCTGTGAAATTGACACCCTTTGGATCCAACAAGGAGTCTCCAATTTTGACACTGAGGAACTTTTTTTCTTATAGAATATAAGCCTCTGAAAAGCAAGACTATACCCAGAAGCATTCTATAGCTTTCACTAATTATATACAAAGTCACAGAATGTCAGGGACTCTTTGAAGTTTTCTAACACAAGTCTTTCAATTGCAGATTCAGTGTGGAACATAAACAAATCTAAACTCTTGCCAAGTTTATTCACAAGTCCAGTTCTTAGCACTTCTTGAGGTAAACTGCTAGGAATTTGCTAATCTAATCAGCCTTTTAGAATTCTATCTTATTCTCTTTATTTCACTAAGCAAATCTTGGTTAAGGTACAGTTAAGTGCAATAAGTTAGCCCTTTAAACTTTTAGGCATTGCCTTAGGCTTTAGCTTTCAGAGATTTGGTGAGCAAGTCTGTATTCACCCTGTTCAGACCCTTCGTGACTTTAGAGACTTCAATCACATCCCCGCCAGCCTTCATCTTTCATATTATTCCATCCAAACTAAAGACATCTGAGGATTTGAAACATTTGGAAGCATTCCCTTTCATTTACAGCCAAGACAAAAATAGAGGGTTCCATTGTGCTCTCAAGGAAAAAAAAAAAAAAGGTCTATGTTTTCTGTACTTGGGCTGTCTCAAAATCAGAGAACTTACAGAGTCTAGCTCTATAGAAGGCATAAGAATGGGAGACAATTAGACCTACTAGAGTGTCAGGTCCTAATATCTGCATCTACTCTCACCTTGAAAAGATTCTTCTTGCTAACAGCAAGCTTTCTATAGTGCATTGCTGACCTATTCCCTTCTTTTGCATATATTGAGAGAAACATTGCCAGAGGGGTAAAGTATACTATATCAAAATATTTCTTCCACAAATAATTTCTTCATTATTTTTATCTTCCATATAGATGTTGCTGATTCTTTGTTCTAACAAATTTTACCAATTGTTCTCCTGTAAGAATATTTCTCCTAGCATGAATTACACAATGCAAATGTCTGTGCATTTATTGGTTATCTAGATCTCATTGGGAATCACTTTAATCAGATTGCTTTCCTTAACCCTAACTCACATAAGATGAACACTAAAAGAACTGAGAACTTTTGAATGGAAGAATAAAAATAAAAGCACAGGGCACTGACAAGCTCAGGTTTCAACCAGCACATCAAGAAGAAATGTTGGACCACCAAATGGGAATCCAGGTCTACAATTCTGACTTGGGGTAGAAGAAACAGAGGGAATACAGGTAGAAGAGACAAAGGAATCTGAGAAAGAGGCCAATGCAACCCATACAACTGTAGATATCTTCTGAAGAAATTTTATTGATATGTTATATTGATTATCTCATTTAATTGTCACAACTGTCTTACAAATTACAGATTATTACACCAGTTTATAGATATGAAAACTGAGGCTCGGGAGATTCTAATGAAGTTCAAAGGCCACACAGCTAGTGATTATTGAATGTTACTCAGTAATATTGTTGAATATTGAATACTGAATTATTGGTATTATATACTTAATACTTTATATAAATATTCTGCTAAAATATAAGAATTCTAAGAAATAGATATTACGCTCTGCATTTTAAAGCTGAGAAAATGGAGGCTTAGAAAGCTTAAGTATTTTCCAGGGATCCAGAACTAGTAAGTGGCAGAGCTTCAATTACAATCAAGGTTTTTCTGACTCCACAGTCAAGGCTCTAAACCACTAAGCAGCACTATATCTTTAGCTTAAAGTCAAAGCTATTCTGCTATCATAGAGCAGTCTATATCTCGATGGCAAGAATCCTAGTTTGCTGCTTCAGTATTTGAGTCAGTGATTTTTCTAGAAGACTTTTTTGTAACTGCACTTCCCAGTCTTTGCTGATTAAGAATATTCAGTAAATTATCACTCTATCCTCAGTATGCATGTTTGCTAACAAAAGCCTTTGCCAGGGAATCAGATGACTTGGGTAATGATTCCAGATATTCCAATGATTGGCATTATGCATTTGCATCAACCACAGAACCATTATGGACAGAGTCACATCGGTGAAATTAGATGACTGGAGTCTTCCTGATACCAACATTCCATCATCCTTTTGTAATCTTCTGTCAAGTTGGTGCATTGCAAGTCTTTTCCTAAGTATCAAAATATCAGTATATATTCAACAGGTACTGAAGTAGGTAGAGAACAAGAGTAGAGTATTTGTTGTTAAAGTTCCATTATCTCCTCCCATCCCTGCCACATACAATGCTATGTTGGGCATAACATATCTGCTGTTTTTTAGTGTGGGTATTCCATCATACTAGTTCTGCAGCTTGGCTTGTATTTTTTTTTAATTCATTTTGCAAACTGGAGTCCATACTGTCACCAAGAGTAAAGCATTTATTCACTCAAAATCTACTGAGTACTGAATATATGTCAGGAAACCAGAAATAGACATGAATGTTGACATATGAATTGTGCCCTGTGGGACTTCACAATGTAGAGAAGAGCCAATTATCACAGGTAACTAATTTTTAATGACCATCCAATATATTTCAAGCAGTGTTCTAAACACTTTACATGGATTATCTCATTTAATCCACATGTCAGCCCTAGGATATAGGTAACTAATGATAGCCTCATTTCACATATGAAGAAACTGAATAAGAAAATTAATTAACTTGTAAAGTCGTAGATGGTAAGGACGGGAGTTGGGCTTGGACCTCAGGCTTTAGGGTTGAGCTCATATACTTGCCCTCCCTGCTGTGCTACTTTCTTGTAGTCCCTACAGTAAGTGTCACGCTAATAGTATCCCTGGAAAGCTGTGAAAGCAGAAATAGAGTGAACCTGACCTAGTTAGGGTTTCATAAATTTGGGGGGGAAATATTTCTTGATTTTGAGGTCATTGATTTTTCTTTGTAGATCTTTCCCCTGGTATTGATTATCAAATATTTATTTGTGTAACATTATTAGATTGAGAAAATTTTAACTTCATTCAAGGAAAAGGGATTTGGGGAAAGTCGTCTTCCTTAGAAACTACTAATTTTGGCTATTTATTTTATTTCAACACAAACTTTAAAACCATTAGGACAAGTTATCATGAGGACAAGTTCCAAACAAGTACAAGGCTATAGAGCAAAGGATAAACTTAATGACTTCACACACAGTTTTTAACAAACCAGCAAAAGCTGTTTTTTTTTTTTGAACTCTCTTAATTGTGCTTCAATTAAAATATTTCAAAACACATTTCTGTTTCATCAAAAAAAAATGAAGAAGAACAAGGGAAGTGGTAAATGTTTTCTAAAAACACCAACATGAGACTCTATCAACACTAAAATTTACCTTAAACATCGTGAGTCAGACCCCTCTCTCGTACTTCTGCTATTTCCCCTAAGCAGAGTTCCCAACTCCAACTTGGTATTCTTTCATTGTTACGCTGTGATTTTCAATTCAAAATCAAAGTTGATGGAGAAGTTACACTATCTGATTTTCAGACTTACCAAAAAAAAAAAAAAGGGGGGTGAAGTTCAGACTAGAGACTGAAAATGGATTTGTCCAATTGTGGTAACACTTGTGGGTGTCAGTCGACAAAGCTAAGAACCATTACCATCCCCCATGATACTATAAAGAACCCCATGATACTATAAAGAACAGCCTTTGGTATGACCCCTGGGAGATGGTGAAATTCTGGAGAACATTCTCATCATAAGAAAGGTGACATTAAAAAGCCAAAATAAACAACATAACTTTTAAAGTCATATCCATGCATGCTCATGACAAAAGGTATTGACGAACACCACCTCCCAACCCCCACTGGAGCCTAAGGCAGAGTTGTGACCCATGCCTGACTCTGAAAACAATTCTTAAGTCATTGAACACTATCTGTACCAAAAACTAGATACTGGCTAGCTGGAGCATTAGTAGTAACCTAGAGCCAGTGGGTAAGTGCTTTTAAATATAATCCCCTTACTTTCTTTCTCCAACTTAAACTACAAATGGCCCATCTTGTAAATGACAGTCCATCTATACCTCAAGAAACCCCTAAGGGCAGATATTACTTGCCTCCTATTTACCTACCTACCTCCCACAGAGTTGCTTATTTTTAAAGGTGTGACTAGGGAAATGTTTTCCTTGAAACAACTCTTAATTGCTCCCTCATTTATTTTCTAGATTTTTTGGTACCTTTGAGGTCTTTTACCAAACAAATCTTTTTATATTAGTCTTCTAATCATTTCACTTTTTAAAAAATTTATTTCATTTTCATCCAGCCAAAAAATCAGAGGACTGAATAAAACCATCCCTTGATGTCACTTTAATTCCAAGATTTATGACCCCATAAGAATTTTTACTAGAAGTATTGGGACCAACAAAGAAATTCAGCTCTATAAATGAAACAGGATCAGCTTAGGTTTAACACAAAGAAGGAATTCCTAAAGATCTGAATAAATTAAAACTAGGACTTTGTATAATACTTTTCTAGGTACCCTTGATAGTAAACTCATGCTGTCTTTGAGGAATGGAATGGATTAGGCTAGATGGCATGGACTTGATTATTTCTTAAACTCCTCCCTATCCAAAGGCAATTTTATTTATATTTGAATCAGCATTTCTCAAAATGAATTTGGGAAGGTTAACTACAGAGTTACTTAGGATGTTAATAAATATTAAGATCTCTAAAATTTATTCAGATTGTACATTTTTAACAACCCCCCTAGTTGACATTTATGTATCCTAAAGTTTAAGAACAGCCCCTAAATTAATAAGAGATACCCAAATGTTATTGCTGAATACTGTATCTTTCTAACTAGGTGCAAATTCAGTATCTAGTTGGAAATCTTAGCTATGAAATATTGGTACCTTCTGTCAATATCTAATCATAATGCTAAAGATCTCTGAAAAAGCAAAGTGATATAATGCTGAAGCACTAAGTCGGTTTTTAAAACTATAAAATATCTCATAGTTTGTTCTTATCCAACCTCTTTACAGAGTGGAAACTGAGAATAGAAAGGTCATAGATAACCGAAGATCAGTCAGCTAGGAGGGTCAGTGGGAGACTTCAAATTAATCTCTTGGTTCCTGCTCCAGTACTCTCATTCTACTTTGCAAGGTAAATTTCCATCTATGTGGATTATTTCCACAATGTGTTCCTTTAACAACTGTTCTTTGTTCTATTTAATGACTGAAATCCATTTTTAAATTCAAACATGAGCAAGTCACAAAATGTACTACAATTCATGTTTTACTAAAGTTTTACCAAAATCATTCTTTAGCATCCAGTATGGGTCATAGCTACAACTATATTTTATGTGGATCAATAGACGATAGATAGGATGGATGGATTGATAGATAGGCACAGGTGACTAGGGCAAATCTTAGAGACATTTGTAGCAGATTACTAAATCTTGTAGAAACAAGATCCCCTGCCATTCTTTTCATATATTTAATATTCATAATTTATTCATTTAGCTAAAATGTGGCAGTTATTATACCAGACCAATGGAGTTGCACTTTTTTTGGAAGTTGGGTTTACAGTTGGTCAGTACTTGAGGCCCTAATCATACAGAATCAAAATTACCCTTGGAAAAATTCATTAGGAAGGTTTATTACCTGATTTTCCTCCAGTTATTTCTCTGCTTGAGCACCAAGGGATGTGTTAGCTTGCTTTTAGTGGTCATGTTGTATGAAATTAAGCCCCACAAAACATATGAACCACACTTGGCACAGAGATAATCAGTGTTAGTAGGTACGTAAGAAATGAATATAAAGAAACAAAACAAAGGGTTCAAAGACAACCCCAGAAACAAACACTAGAAATCTGTGTGTAGAGGTAAGCTTAGTAGAAGGGGTAGATTGGAGGTAGAGAGTAAAATGTGAAGGGAGCCCAATGGACTATGGTAGAATGGGTGCCTTGGTGATGGGTGTGCTGTGCTGACATGCCTCTGAGGATGTGTGATCCTATACCTTTGAATGGCATACAGTGCTATAAGGTTATGTTACCTCAATTTAAAAAAAAAAAAGTACTCAAATTGTTATAAATTAAAAAAAAAAAACAGACCAGCTCAGGAAATATCTTAGGTTCACGTCTTCTTTCTCTTGCTCATTTATTTGGTGAAATAGCAGATAGAATTCCCCACTCCATTTAAATTATTTTTTCTTTTCTCTTTTTTCCCTAAGTAGATAGAGTTGAATGCAAGTGATGTTGGATTGTCACAGTAATATGATCTATCATAATGTACCATTTACATTATTTCCTCTTTTTGCATTATCCTGTATATTACTATCTTCTTGACCTTGACCTTCAAGGTCAGAGTTATTCTGACAACTCAAATAACTGGAAGGTGCAGTGGGTTGTCTGGTTTAACAACTGCAAATTCCTTTTCATAGAGCTCTCTAAGCTGTCAGGTCAATAATTGGTACCAACTTCCTTTGACTTTCATTGGATTTGCTTCCCAGTACCCACATGTGCCCACATGTGCCCACAATCCTGGAACAACTCCAAATAACATATTTGGACCTGCAATAAAGTTTGGTTACACTTCTATAGTTTGTCCTATCAAATTGCCTGAGCCCTGAGGAGGGAGGGAGAAATTGTTTCCAGAAACTGTTCAATTCACAGCCCATTTATCAACCCTATGGAACAAAGGATACCATGTGACACTGAATTATGAGGATTCTTGTCTATTAAAAGTAGGATTGACAGCAACAGCTTTATTTCACAGGATCCCCTAACTGGTGGTCATTAAATCCAATGACTTCTTGATTGGCTCTGAATTAGGAACCAAAAGATGAAAGACTCCACATTTTCCATCTTTAAGCTCTCACGAGCCACTCAACCTAAATCCTGGGCTTTATTGCCAAGCATACTACATGGAGTAGCATGACAAACCCCTCACCAAATCAAGCTCACCCAAGCTATAATGTAACAGCATCAGGATTAGTAACTTCCAGGCTAGTGACCACAAGTCACCAAGAGCTAATATTTCTCTACCTTTAGAAAATCTAAAAACATGCCACCAAGAGAAACAGTAATGGGACAGCTGGCAGCAGTGAAACTTGGGACTCATTTGTATTTTATTTCACTTTTATTTCCCAGTTCTCATTATATTTCCTGCCCCCATCCTCTTCAATAAACATATCTTAATGAAAAACTTTAAGAAAAAAAAGTTACTACAAACATGTAAAGAAATATTCTTTAATACATAAGTGGTAATTAAAATGTGAGCATGCCCTGAGGGCTGAAAATGGATACCTCTGTTAGGAATTTCAAAGCTAATAAATACAGCAATATAAATCCACCATTAAATTGCATTGTAAGCAACAAACAGACATATGAATTATTGAGTCATACATAAACTTTAGGACCTGACTGCATAAAAGGCCAAAAGCAAACAAAAGGTCCAAATTAATTGAGCAAATAATAGGATCCAGGAGAGTAAAAGGTTTAAAAATGAAATAGCTGAAGTATTGAAGTATAGATTCTCAAGACAAGAATCCCAAGCAGAGAGAGGGAGCAGAAGAAAAACAACACAGAGTATATTTACTCTGGTAAATATATACCTTGTGGTTAGATCTCAGTACTAACTCCTAGATTCTGAAAAAGAACCACAGTTGTAGAAATAAAATGGAGTTTTGTTTTGAATATAATATATAATTTCTGTTTCTATAACTTTCTTATAGTACCTGGGCTTCCACTTCTGACTAGGATGGAGTATCAGAGACCAATTTACCCTCCCACCTTAAATAACTTTTTTTTTAATGCACATATGAAACAGGTTTTCAGACAATAGGGAGCATCGGACAGTGATCCCAGTGAAGGCAAACAAACCAGGTGTGTTCCAATTCCATCACCCTGTTAACTACCTAGAGTTTCTAGACTGTAAAGAGAGGGAACCCAAACAGAGCCTAACTCTCTCTCTTTGAGTCGAGGGGAGAGAGCTGATTACTTAAGAAGGAAGGACAAAGTTGCTAGAATTCAGAGCGCAAGGACCCAGGAGGGGAGTGTTGCACAGAGACCACACTTGGGAGATTAGGGACGGTTCCTCCTTGTCTTCAGTGAGTGCAGACCAGCGCCCACATGTGAGAAAATACTGAAGCAAGGTAAGGGCCACTGAAAAGAGGCAATATACAAAGTTTACACACATCTGGAAATAGTTCCACTTCCCCCTGCTCCCACCAAAGTGGGAAAGCCTCATAATACAGAGGGCATCAGGTAGAGTCCTAATAAAAGCATTGCCTTGGCAGTGAGGCAAATAATCACAAGACTAAAAGTTACCCTGGTCCCAGCTAAAACGGTTTAAAAATAAGCCTATCAAACTATTACCAAGTAACTTACGATTCCTGAACAAATTTCTAGAATGTTTTTAAAAAACACAAAAAAATATCCAGCACCCAGCAAGATAAAATTCATAGTAACTGGCATCCAATAAAAAAAAAAATCACTAACACAGAGAAGCAGCATAATGGGGGGGGGGGAACCAACTAATATAAACAGACTCAGAAACGACACAGTTTCTAAGACAAGTTGACACTGATATTCAAGCTGATATATAACTATCCTTCATATGTTGAAGAAGGTAGAACAGGCCTCAACCTTGTTACTGTTGTCACTTTGTGCCAACTAATTCTTTGTTGTGTGGGACTTGCCCTGTGCATTATAGGATATTTAGCAGCATATCTCGTTTCTACCTACTGGATTCCAATAGCATCTTCTACCCCCTGTGTGACAAACAAAAGTATCTTTAGATGTTGTTATATGTCTCCTGAAGGGAGAGGCAAAGTCACTCTGGTAGAAAGTAATAAGGTAGAGGAAAGCATGAGAAAATTAAAGAGAGACATAGGTGACATACTAAAAGTCAATTAAAATTTCCATAGATGAAAAATATTATATCTGCTATGAAAACAACGCTGAAAGAAATAAATAGTAGGTTGAATAGTACAGAGGAATAAATTAGTAAACTTGAATCTAAAGCAGTAGGACCTCTCCAAAATGAAACACAAAGAGGGTTGACCAGGTAATAGTTATTTACCGTAGAAGGTGTTCAGTGAGTGAAGTTAGGCTGTTGCAGCAAACCCATCTAATGAAAGAGGATGGTGGGATGAAAATGACAGAAGTGATGGTAGGAAAGTAATGCAACTACAACAATTAATTATAATATAGCAGTATAAAAACCAGTAACCTTGAGGTTTTTATACCAAATTTTTAAGTACTTTATATGCATTTTTAATTTAATACAACCATAATTTACAACAATCTTAAGAGGTAGGCATCACCAGTTCTTTTACAGATAAGGAGGCTGAATTTCAAGAAGTCTAAGTAAATATTGACGATCACAAGATCAGAAGATCACTCAGCTACTAGCTGCAAAAGAGGAATTTGAACCCATTTATATTTCTTGAGAGCCTGTGCTCTTAACCACTGAGCTTCCTGGTACAAAACAACTGGCTGAAAAGAAGACATTTGAGAGAGATTTCAAAGGAGAATCAAAGTGGAATTTGATGACTGGCTTGGATATAGAAGAAAGAAAATACAGCAAATGGAAAGGATATTATGCAATAAATAACAGAAGGGTCAAATATATAAATAAAGCTGTATACATGTACAGCCCATAGAACTTTAGAGTTGGAAGGAATATGAAAGATAATCTCTTCCAGACACAGATGTGCAGACCCACGAGCATGCAAGTACACACACACACACACACACACACATACACACACACAATTTGAAATGGTAAAATAAATACAGATCTAGAGACTGGCTTTTCTTCCTTGCATTTGTTTGTTGAGTGTTTCAAATAACTTGCTTAGTTTCCCCAGTGAGTTAGAGGCAATGCTAAGATTGAAGCTCTAATTTCCGTGCTCTTTTTACTCCAACACCCTGCTTCTCCTTAATAAATATGCAAACATGCTTACCCCATGCCTAGCACATGGCAGATTCTTGATAAATATTAGATGTTTCTATTGACAAGCAATTAAGCTATTCAAAATGACTTACACATATAGACACAGCATTACTACAAGGGGCAGTTCCATTCTAAAACTGTCTCAGCCTTTTCCTCATGAAATAATCTTACTTATTGCAAAGGATGTAGCCAAATCACTGCGTGTGGAAAGAACAGATGTTCTTAGAATTATTTTTCCTCAAATAGTGTATTCTTGAAACTCTCTCTTGCTAAAGTGCCTAACACCAGAGCAGAATGGGAATATAATAACCATCTCCCCAAAAACAGCATTATCCATGTTTACAATCCTTCCCACAAGAAGGCATAAGCTGATGAGGGCAGCCAGTCTGAACATACAATTACAGGAGCATGACAAGAAATCAGGTGAGCCATTCTCCACAGGACTGTATTATTCACATCCCCTGTCAGTCCCAAGCTGAAAGGCTGACCTTAATCGCTTTATTCCCACATTCTGCTCACACAATTGGAATGCCCAGTTAGGGATGGTTTTCTCTGCATGAGATTGCTGTCCCCAGCAACATGTGAAATGGCTTGGCTTTAAAGAGCCTCTCTGTCGCCCTTGGCACCAACATTTCCTAATGTTTATGTTTTTGAGAGGAGAGTGTTGGTGATAAAGCTCTCGGTCACACGGAGGTGCCTTTTTGCTCTGGCAGTTCACAAGATCTTCAGTTTTATTTAATGGCTTAACTGCTTCATAATTGCTCATATTCAGCTGCTCCTAAGCCTGAATGATCTCAGCTTTTAATATGCCTTGTCTAATTTTTAGCCACATCAATCTATACAAATAGCTCATCACTACTCTGAAATGCTAATGCTTGTCACATATTTCAATCGCCTCTATAAGACCTTGTTCCTGTGTTCATAAATCTTGTTAACATTTCAGGACCTTTATTTTCTTGTCCAATGATTCAAAGACATGCATACATATATACATCATAAGGTCTAATCTTTCTCAAGAGTAGAATTCTTTTAAAATAGAAAGTAAAAAAGATAGGTGACTTCTTTTTTCACTAAATCTACATAACAGTATTTATATTTATAGTATTTTGAAAGTTCTGCCTCCTCTTAATGGTTATTTGTGTATTTTTCTTACCTCCTTTTTTTTTTTTTTGTAAGCAACCTTGGAAAAAGCTGAAGAGATAAATAACTGGGGAGTGGAAGCAGCTAGCAGTTGAGTGGTCAGAGGTCACTGTGAGAATGTGAGTTGAGAATTAAACAATGAAGAATAGTTAGCTACAATGAAGGCTGGCTGGCCCTCCCACTTTCTGTAGAAAAGCAAAGCAGTCATTAGTCACTCTGTGGTGATGACCTATTTCATCAGAATATTCATTTCTTCAGTAAGATAAGTTATGACACCATTGGTGAGGGTGGGGCAATAACATAAAGTTTCGAGAGACACCTGAGTCAACTGAAGTCTAAGGACTCCATTGTAAAATGCCCCTTAGTAGGACAAACTAGATGTGAAGTAGAGACCCACAAAGTCAGTAAGTTACTGATACTGTGTTTCTGTATTTATCTGATAAGTATATATTCATATAAGAGTTTCTCCAAATACAGAGACAGCTCCTCCAAGTTAGAAATGTTACCTGGTATCTTGGTTTATTTATTAGTTACTGTATATTACCCCCACTAAAATATAAACTCAGAAAATCCAGACATACCTGTGGTCTGGTTCATAACAGCATATCCAGCCTTGTAGTAGAGCGCATAGTAGGCATTCAGTTTGCCAAAGAAATGAATGCTCCTAGCCTGGTATCAGTGTGAACTTAAATTGATAACCAATAAAACTAGGTGGCCTTGGGTCTAAAGTGGAGCCTTTATAAGTAACTTAAATACTTACTGACCATTTTTAAAACCAATAAAATGTCGCTGCAATAAATGATTTTCAGTACTTCTATATTCTTTAGGCTATAAGTGCTAGATGACCAGCACTCTGTACCTGTCCTTCTCTCAAAATATGCACCTCAGGGAAAAAGAAGGAAAAAAAAAAAACAAAACAAAACAGTGATCATAGGAACGCTCTTTCAGGAGCTGGTGCTCTTCCAGCTGTAAGGGCACTTTCCTCTGACTGAGTGAGTCTCCCAGCTCTCCTCTTCCTTACACCTATTCTAAACTGAGAATATACAGGGGTTCTCTTTCTTTCCAGGAACCTACTAGCATATAGCATCACAGGATAAGCATAAAAGTGTTTGTTTCAGTTCCTACAGGTGGGGCCTCCCCGGTGGAGCAGCAGTAGAGCACTGGGCTGCGAAGCTGTCCGCAGCCTCTGCAGCACCGGTTCGATACTGGACCGCTGGTGAGGGTCCCACATGGCCACAGACTTCTCCTGCCACGCCCGCTGCTCCCCTCAGCAGTGTACTTCATCAGTCTGCCTGCTCTGCTCCCCACTCTGGCTCTGGTGAATTCTCTCACTCTCCTGCACTTCTGACTGTACCCAGTGCTTGTATAAATAAATAAATAAATCTTTAAAAAAAATCAATTCCTACAGGTAAATATCCTTTTTCCTTAAAACCAGTGTCATTACCATCAAGGGTATAATCATCCACAGGACTAACTATTTCATCTGTAGCAATAGAATCCATTCTTACCCAAACTCGATAAAATCATTTACAGATCATGATCTTCCCTAAGAGCTGAAAAATAAGGTACTTGACATAAATTTTAACTGCATTGACTGAACCTTCCACAAATGTTCCGATAAAAGAACTGTTCTTTCTTCCTCTTCAAATACTTATTACCCTTAATAACACCTGCTATGACTGAGGCCTTTAGCAAAAAGAATGTTAGCTTAAATTGTATGTTGTTAGTTATAATTTGCCTGCTGGGAAAAATGATGCCTAAGTAATAAATACATTTTATTAATAGAAAACTGGGTCAAATAAAAAAAAAATAGTCCACTCTCCAACCACCTTTTTCTCTTTCCCTAACTTGTACTACTTTCCAAAAGCTGCAGGTGCTTCCAGGAATGATTAGAACAGCTGAGGCAGCATCCTTGCAAGACCAGCCCTAGGGAAAATACTTGTATCAGTCAGTTGGTCTTCTGTGTTCTGATCTCCCTTTCTTCAACAATTTTCCTCCATTTAGCCTCTCTCCCTTTCATATATATCATATGGCATTATAATCTGATAAGCTTCCTCACTCTAAAACATTAGAGGTGTTGGAAGTTTAGTATGTCACCTTACTCAGGAATATTTGTGTTTCAACAAAAGTTGTAGGAAAGAGAGGACAAGGTCTAAAACAAAGAAATGAATTCCTAATGATGGAATTTTACATGTTTTCCATCTACTAGTAAGATCCAATTATGTGCAGACTTCAGGGGCATTCATCTTGCATTAATTTATTCCAATAATTGTCAAAAACTTATTGAGGGCTTATTATGTGCCAGTCACTGAACAAGGTGCTAAAGATGTCATAATATAACAGACCTTGGCCCTGATCTCACAGAACTTATAATTCACATTTCTCTTGATCTTGCTTCACATAAGAACACTGAACCCTGATTCAACATTTTGGCCAACACACTTCAAATGCCTTTTACTTCTTTAGAGGCTCCCAAACTCCCAGAAGTTTCCATACTAACTTTAGCTTAAAGCATTCTCTAGTTCTGATTTTTGTCAAGTCTTTCATTTCTCTTCAGCCTCTGTTGAAGAAAAGATGATCTGCCAAAAGCTTTCTAAAGCTTTTCTCTCAAAGGTTTCAGTCAGTTTCAAACTTACAAACTGGGGAGACCCCTTGAATAACTTCTATGAAAATGATCCTTGAGGTAGAAGTAGCAGCTTTCTTCAAAGAGGAAAGTTGCTCAGCACTTAGGAAGTGAGACACCTCTCTTTCCAGCAGCCCATCACAGAAATGAGTAACAGACCAACTGATGCAGAGCTTGAGAAAATTTAGGCAATACCAACAGTCTAGAAAAGGCAATCGGTATCAGTAAAAACTAGGATAATTGCACCAGATGTTTACATTCAACATCCATTCCTAAAGTAGCTATTTATGCCTAACCACGGAATCCATTCCTTTTAATAATTTCTCATTATTTGTCTTATAAATTCTTTCCATTTTAATTCAAATTACTAAATATTTTCCTATTTTATTCAGCTTCATTAATTTAAACATGGAAGGTTTATCTTGACCCCATTCTGCAGGAAATAATGGTGGGGGCAGGGCAGATGGCAGCAAGATATGAAGGCAAAATTGTCATCCTCCCCTCCCCCACCATTATTTTCTGCAGAATGGGGTTGAGATAAACGAAGAAGCCAGCAACAGGCAATAGACTCATTGCCATAGGATCGGAAGGTTTCAGATAAAATTTCAGTGGCTATTCAGGAGCAAAAATTGTCAAAAGTGCATTGCCCTAAAGTTGTGGTTGTAGAGAAGGAGCAATAATTTTGGAGCAAACTCCTTTCGTAAATTTGGGGACTGCTGATTTAAATTAGTAGGCTGCATAGGCACTTATTTCTGGAGACAATTTTCAGGGCTCCTCCAGCAGACTTTGAAGACCAGGAATTAGAGATACTTAAAAAAAAAAAAAAACTGTTTGATCTATATATAGGGGAAAGAAGCTATATAAAGCAAAAAGGAAGTAAAATACTCAACTGATTCTATATGAAGCAGAGCAAAGTCTTCTCTAGTAATTTTTTTCATGTGGAGCCCTGATATTATTACTTTAAAATGACTAAGGTTGGAATTTCTGAACAGTTTTACAGGTATTTAGAAGGCTATATGTACAAATCTTAATGATGACTTTTTAAAATGCAGGCAAAAGGAAAAGTACACAATAATAACAAAGATATAAAATTTTCCTGTGGATTTAAGTCAAAAAAATACCCATAACTAAATTTGACCTATAGCTTTGATGTTCACATATTTAAGTGGGAATCATTCATCTTCTGTCTTAAACTTTTCTGATTACTTAGAGTATATAATCCTTTCTTGCTACTATTCCCAACTTCTTTCTTGAAAAGAGACTGACAGGCCATATTAATTGCACAAAGAAAATTTCTCAGTACCCCACCTTCATGTATGCACACATATCTCTGTTCTACACAATCACCCTTCCAAGCCATCTTGACCTTGGAAACTGCCCTGACTACTGCCCTCGAATTGCCCTGACTACTATGTCCTCAGGCATCATAGTCCAAATGAGTAAAGGATTGAGTAATTCACCTTTTCAAAATGTTACTATTGGTCCATATTCCTGACTCATGAATTTTGCCCATAGAACATTTGACTCTGTCCCCTCCATTCAGTTAAAATTCTACTCCTACTTTAAGGTTCCATTCAAGTACCACCTCATCCATACATTTTTCCTTGATCCATCCAGACGACATAAACACTTTCTCCTCTCTAAACCACATCACTCCCACAGTAAGGACAACACTGTCAATAACAGAATTCTGGGCAAACTCAACAAGAAGAAATATTACCCACCCACAGACTGTGCTAGGTGGAGTAGTGTCCTCCTTAAAATTTATGCCCATCAGGAACTCAGAGTATGAATTCATTTGGAAATAGGGTTTTACAGATATATTTTAAAAGGATTAGAGTAGGCCCTCTTTCATTGACGGCTGTCCTCATATGGAAAGAGACACTCACGTACAGAGAGAAGACAGCCACGAGAGGATAGAGGAGATTTATACTGCCACAAGACAAACAATGCTAAGGAGAGCCTGTAATCATCAGAAGCTAAAAGAGGCAAGAAAAGATTCTTCCTTGGAGACTTTAGAGAGAGCAAGGCCCTGTCGACACCTTTATTTGAGACATCAACTTCCAGAACTGTGGGAGAATAAATTTCTGTTGTTTTAAGCCACCCAGTTCATGGTAACTTGTTACAGGAGACCTAACAAAGGAATATCTAGATCAAGTCTTGCACTTGTGTTTCTTCAGATTTTACTGAGTTTGGAGCTCATAGCTGGTGATCAATAATCAATGCTTGTTGACTAACAGGAAGACACGCTGTGATGATTGTGAAAGTCAGGGAAACTGGTCTGAGCAATCCCAAAGGACAGCTAGTCTTAAAGTGGAGACAATAGACCATTTCCAAGATACTCATGAGGCACAAGAGTTTTACTAGTAATTTCCCAGTGCCAAGGATAGCTTCAAATCCAAGAGTTGGACAAGTGCAAAGGTTTTAATGAGTTTATTCTGGGGGGATTACTACATCAATTAAATTTTCTATTTGAAAGCATTTTCCCTTGCCTACATGCCATTTATTTACTCCACTGTTAAATGGGAGCTGTAGCATTTACAAGCAGAGGCAAAGATTCTCTTTTAAACTCATTTTGTGCTGATCCTTTGATATGCTAATTTGATGATTAACTGCCACAACAATTTATAGTTCTCAAATTTATAATTTTTTAAAATTTTTTAAAATTAATTTATTTATATAAGCACTGGGTACAGTCAGACGTGCGTGAGGGTAAGAGACTTCACCAGAGCCAAAGGTTGAGAGCAGAGCAGGCAGACTGATGAAGTACACTGCTGAGGGGAGCAGCGGGTGGCAGGAGAGGTCTGCACGCCATGTGGGACCCTCGCCCGGTGGCTGGGGATCGAACTGGCGCTGCAGAGGCTGCGGGCAGCTTCGCAACCCAGTGCTCAACCACTGCGCCAAAAGGGAGGCCCCAAATTTACAAATATTTATTTATTTATAGATTACTTTGGGTTGGAGAACACATAAGAGAAAATATTTTATACATTGTGAAACTGACCTAATTATTTACCCTGGTCTCTTGTCTTGAAATTCTTTGGGCTGAAAGTAGCAGAAAAAAATAGCTTAAACAGTAAAAATTATTATTTCACACAATAAAAAATTTCTTCATTAGGGATCTTCAAGGACAGTTAATTCATCCAACCAGTGATGTCGTCAGTCCCCATGGATGTTAATCGCTCCTCTTTGCCCATCTCAGCATGCTGTGTGGTCCCCTCACGACTTCAGCAGCACCTGCCACCACAGCCATATATGCCAATGTCCACTGGGAAAATTTTCTTTTCCCACTTGTGTGCCTTTTACTTAGAAAGGTATGTTTCCCACAAGTATCTTGTCCTATTTCCCTTACAACTCATTGGCCAAAGTTATGCCATACTTGCATGCTTAATGTAACCACTGGCAAGGAGTACTGAATGATCATGATGGACTTAAATCACTCACAACTGTGATTCATTTTCTAAAACTGGAATGTAAAACAACCCCCTCCCCCAGCATGAGTAGTCACACTCCTGTGACACCATGGAAGAGGAAATTCAACAAAATTATAATTCTGCTAGTGTTGTAGGGCTGTCGGCTGGCCCCTCAATAGTCAACCAGTTCTTTTTTCATACCAACATTGCTATAAGCAGAACAGTGACATGTCCAGTCCCTGTGTGTTTTAATCCTGATTACTGAAGCCATTTCAAGAAATTCACTTTATTTTTTCCAGATACTGCTACTTTTCCCAGACTCTTATACTATGAGTGCATAAGGCATAATTCTGGTTGATGAGATATGAGTGAAAGAATTTTGGTGCCTTCTAAATATATCTATAACCCACATATATGTCTAACAATTTATCTAGAGAAAGAAAGAATTAGCTGGTTATTTCTCCACTTATCCCTACCCACATTCCTCTTTACTGCCTTTGAACATGGCCAAGTTGCCAGGAGTTGTGACAGCCACCCCTTGGCCCTGAAGTATCCAGCATAATAGCAATAGGCAACACCCCAAGAAGAACAGGGCAGAAGGTGGAAATAGCCTGACTTGTTCATGTCATCGCTGAGCATCATTGAGCATGTTGATGTCATCACAGAATCCATTCGGGATGCTCCTCTGAACAATCTTTATGTAACAACCATTGACACCAGACTGAACATCCACAGAACATAGAAAGCAAGTCTCTGGGACACCCAGATCCTCGAGTGAAGAAGTGTTGCAACTGAATTTCCTAACTCCCACAACATTGAGAGAAAAGAAATACTGGTTTGGGTAACTATGTGTGAAAAGCCCTCACAAAGGCAGGTTTTCCTACACTTTCCTCTTTCTGCACAGTTTGGAGGTGCCTGGGGAGGCATTCAGAGGTGCCCCTGTACTAGGATGCTTAGAGTATTGGGGGTGAGTGTGTCTCCTATGTGAAGCAAGTTTCAGGGAGAGCGTGGATGGGGAGAAGAGGCATTTCCCTTTCATGATTCTGACAATAAGCATTTTTTTTTTTTTGTGGGACCCTCGCCAGAGGCCGGGGAATGAACCGGTGCTACAGAGGCTGTGGGCAGCCTCATAGCCCAGCACTCAACCGCTGTGCCACCAGGGGAGGCCCTCTGACAATAAGCATTTTAACCAAATTTCATCTGCAAGAATCTGTGAGGTGGAAAGACGTGGCTAATTCCAGCTCCTTGGCACTGGTTCTGTACCTATCCTGACCCTCAGGATAGACCTGATGGCAAACTACTCTTTTGGGTACCTCCCCTTCACTCCCTCCCAATATGTTCCTTTCAAATCTTCTACTCATTTGTGACCACAGCTTTGTAAAGTACAAGCAAAGCACTGAACTTCGAAAGTGTGCTTGGAAAAGGAGAACTGAAAATGTCAGTAATGAAATGAAATGAGCTGGCAGAGGAAGCGCATACTTGGTGCTGTACCAGCAGCAAAGAGGAACTTAGGAAATGCACACACCAGCCCACTCACTTTCCTCAAATTCTGACCATCGCTTCATTGTGATCAATTCTATAAGAACAGTGTATTATGTCTTCATCATACATCATTAACGTGTCATGTAACTTTAAAACACTTTATTTGTATATTGCATTGTCTCAAGAAATAGATATATGAGTCATGGCTACTGAGATTTTTACATTTGAGTTCAGATCAAATGAAAGAGAGGGAAGAGGAGAACTCAGGAATAGAGGATAAGAAGAAGAAAATATTATTTTTCTAACTGGAACTTTCCCTACAGGTTTCCTCATTCCAAGCCCTTCCCTCTTCGAGCAAGAAAAAGAGAAATGAGTTTCGTGCCAGCACAAAAGTCTGTATTTCTACAATTCTTTTCCAGTGCTTTTGTCAGGGAACTCATCATTTTAATTACAACACAAATTTGTCAAACTGATGGGTGAGAGAATTTTAATCATAATTAATTTGTATGGAAGCACATCAAGAACTTGCCACAAAAATATACATCCCTTAAAATATGTAAAAGTATTGTTTTTAACTCCTTATAGCTCACTGATTGTATATAAGTGGTTTCTATTTGGCCCATAGTAGACCGATGAATATAAGAAGGTTCCTCAAGCATGACTATGGCATGCCTAATTGGGCTCTCCGGCCAACAAGTAAACAAGACTGAACAATACTCAGCCAGAAATACCAACCGTAATCCCAGTCTTTCTGATAAAGGAGGCTTCTGTTTTATTTTGTCACTAAATAACTTGTGGATCCCAATCACCCCCACCCCCATATCTTGGAGGAGGAGTGTGGGTAGAGGGAGAAGGGAAGGAATGCACCAATGATGTTCTAAGGTTTCAGACATTTCCTCCAGCTCTGCCTTCCCAACCTCTTGGTTCTCACTGGTTTCCATCTTGGGGCCGTGTCACTGATTTCTACCTCCATTTAGTTCTGAAAGTTGGAGATTTCAGTTTAGATGAACATCAGACCCTCAAGGGAGCCTTTGGAGCTCCCCTGGCTCTGCTTCTGGCAATGGGCTAATCCCAGCTACCCAATGCCCTTGACTTCCAAGGTCCTAATAGCCCAGGTGATACACTTTGAACCTAGTAAGGGATCCAGCATTAGCAAAAGTTGAGTTCTGTCAGATCTGCCTTGAAAAGTAAGCAAAAGGAAACAGTTGTAGGATGAACATAGATTTGAAATGAACCTACTTTGGAAAAATTCTGTGTCTTGTCTGGAAATAGCTCTGTCCTAGGAGTTAGAAGACCTCTAAGTAGCTAGATGAGCCTAACCATGATAGCTCAACTTCTTGAAGTCTATAATCAAAATGCTTGGGCCACTCAAATCTCTGAAGTCCCTGCCAGATATAAAACACCATGGTTAGATGGGGTATACAGGAAGGACAAGTTTACAAGTTTTCTAGTAATAAATGTTTCTTAAAGAACACAAGAAGGAGTAGGCACCAGGTAAGCAAAAATTGGGATGGGTAAGTTCTGTTCTTTCCTCCCCTCCTTCTTCAAGAGAAAGAAACGAAGATTTGTTTTTAGGATGGCTGACTAGCAACCTAGGAGAAAATCAAAAGTTCTTATTCACAGAATTCCTAATCCCAACCTTCCCCCCAGTTTAGTAAATGCTAAATCATGGTAAGGAAGGTAGATTGGCCATATTGTGTATTGTAATCTGATTCTTTTTTTTAAATATTTATTTATTTTTATACAAGAATTGGGGTACAGGCTAGAGATGCAGGGAGGGAGGGTGAGAGGATTCACCAGAGACAGAGCCGGGAACAGAACAGGCAAATGGACTGAAGTACACTGCTGAAGGGAGCAGCGGGTGAGACAGGAGAGGTCTGTCCCACCATGTGGGTTTCTCTCTGGTGGGCTGGGAACTGAACCCATGCTGCAGTGGCTGCAGATCACTTCATAGGCTGTGTCTTAACCCCTGTGCCACCAGGGAGTCCCTGTAATCTGATTCTTTCAAAATTCTGGTGTATTCGGTTCAAACAGCACATATTATCAACTTATATCCTATTTGGAATATCTAAATATTAAGTTTTTAAAGGCCCAGACTTAAAGAATGTAAAATAAAATAACAATCCCCTGGACTATATTCAATTATAGCACAGAATGTATTTTTAGTCCTAATTTAATCACATTCTTAATAGGAGAAGAAGCACAACAAAAACAACAAATGTCTGGATGTACCTTGGTAAGGTAAAGACATCAGAAAGTAAGACAAATCCTTGACAAATTCTGTCTTCCATTCCCTGACTTACACATTCAATCAGTGCTACTCTCCAGTCTGTTTTCATTTCCCAGACATTTTCTTCTTATCTGACTGTCAACAAGTCTCCTTCTATATGACTTTTAGCTGATATTAGTTTAAGGTGCTTTTTTTCCTCAGGTGTAATTGTAAATACCCATGAAAGCTTAAAAGAAACATTACATTTAAAGATCTAATTATGATATGGGGGAGGGAGGAGGTAGAAAATAGGAAAGGGTTTTGGAAGAAAATTCTTAAATGACCAGCAAACTTTGTCAAAGTTCAAGAGAGAGATTTGCAAATTGATATCAAGGTACTTAAACCAGAAACTACTATCACCTGCTGAACTTTTATATTTCTTTTAGTTACATGTGACAAAAACACAATTCAAATCAGCTTGAGCAAATATGAAGCTTTGTTGGTTCATGATATTAAAAAAAAAGAAAAGAACAGTTAGACATGAGAAGAGCATGGTTCTGAAATTATTAGAATTGGAAACTCAAATACAGAATGCACATGTACTCTGTTTCTTATTCCTGCCTCTCCACCTAGAAACAGGCTGTCCTTGAGTTCTCTCTGCTTCCCAATCCACCCCAGGAAAGGACTTGTTAGCCCAAGTCGAACCAGTCCTTGAGTCAGTCAGCTGGGGCCAGAGGTCTGCTGTTGATATTGGCTTTAAGTTTCTAGGGTAAACTTATCAGGTAGGGCCTAGGAATAGAAACATGAAAGCAACTTGGGGGTTTGTTTTTTTATTAACTATGAGGACGGGGTTAGGAGCAAAGTGGGGCAAAGTTCTTAGCAAAGGGATCCTGACAGACAATCCCAGGTGCCAGATGTCCTCGACTTGGGGCAAAGCACAGGGTTGCTTAAAGCCCCAGTGGCTCACACTGATAGAAAATCCTTACACCTTCAATATGAACACCACATGAAATCAGCTCACTGGGGACTCTAAAGAACACACCCTTCTTGGGAAAAACTGTTGTACTATAGAGGCAGGAGCAGGACAATATCTAGAGAACACCCAAACCAGAGAAAAGGATGTTATACCAGTATTTACCTGTCCACACAAGTAGTCTCTGGGAATGCCCAATCATAGTTGAGGCTGGGAGCAGAGGAGTCTTTCCTGGCAACTGGAGATTCTGCAATGGTAGTTTAGATGTAAGAGTCGGCAAAGTCAGAATTAATGCTGCTAGTGTAAGACACAGGCCATGGAATTAGAGCTGTGCTTCAAATTTCTTGCTGCACTACTTCCTCACTGTGGGACCTCGGGTAAGCAGCCTATACCCCTATGCCTCAGGTTTCTCATCGGTAACATGGGAATAATAACTACTTTTCAAAGGGTTATTTTGAGGATTACATCAGTAAATGTGAAGTTAAAATAATACATGTAAAAAAGAACTTCGTAAATTGTTTCTCACACACATGTACACAGAGACCTTCTAGAAACTACCACATCTCCAGACATAAAAGGAATTCAGCTCTATTGGCAAAATTGTAGCTACATTAATATTTTAGGAGAGAGAGTTATATCTAACAAGTTTATTACACTATCCAAAAGTAGACCCTTACTTTGTAAGTTGCTATGGCATAAAGAGAAGAAGCAATTGCAATTAATTTATATGGAAAAAATTTTGAGCACTCCCAGCCACAAAAAATAACGGCCAAATAACATATGAAGCGTAAACTAACACTAACATTTAATAGAAGTAGGAACTATATGATACACACAGAGTCTATATAGTTTCTGGGGAAGGAGCTTGGTGAGGCCACTCTCTTATTACTCAGGATGCAAGCTGCCTCTAGACTGGCTACTGCAAATAAAACACTGAACACTATTTTCACTTTTCATCTTTTGTCATAAAAGTGAAAACCCTTTTTGGATTTCTTTTGGTGAGCAAAAACAGGTACTGAAAAGCAACAGGGAGTAAAACAAATTTTCAAAAAGTATGGGATACTGGTAGTTCACTTTACCCACCATACAGACACCTACACACCCTGATTTTAGGCTCACTGTACCAGGGAAGAACAGACTATTTCTAACTCTTATTCTCATCCTACCACATCTGTTCCCAGGTAGCTTTCGGGTGGCTTAGAACCTTAGGCCCAGGCCTTGAAGTCATCCCTCTTCCCCTACCCCATTTTTGACCCATCCCCACTGATTGTCTCTAAAATCTAGACCTTCAAAGTCTCTAAGAATCATTGGGTTGCAATGGGGGGAGAAAAAGGACATACATCCTGAGAGGACTGAGCAATATCTCACAATGATCTGCTGAGGAAATGGAAAATAAAAAGAGAAGAATTTACATCTGTGCAATGGTCCAGGTTGTCTCAGAGACAAATGATAACACCCAACTGCCCCCAAGACAAGGTGATGGTGAACAAATTCATCCTTGGCTACCTCAACGGCCCTGAAACAATAGGGCGGCAGAAAACAAACACCTAAGATCAAAGGGTGGGGCCAACCAGGTCAGCCACACTACCTCTTACAGAAGTCAGAGAAATGTCAACATAAACACAAACGGACAAGTGGACACCTCTGAACTGTTGACTGAAGATAATCATTGGTTGTGAGTGCAGTGAGTGTTTTTCTTTCTCTCTCTCTCTTAAAAGGAAGTTGCTAAACTTATTACTGGAAAGAGTCAGATTCCTTAGATTGTTCCATATGCCCAAATCTGACAGTTACACTGGCACACTTTGATTCCCCATCTCAAAAACGTGTGTGGAGACGCAACTGAGCGACTTCCATGTCACATCCTGTTCTCTCAATCCAGCTTTTGACATTTGCAGAGGACTCTTCCAAGGAAATAAACTAAGCGCAGATAGAACTCAGTCTTTTCCCTTTAAGCCATCTCTTCCTTTAACATATTCTTCATCAAAGATGCACTAGAAAACACTGTCTAGTGCGTAGAGAAGGTGTAATTTTTCAGTTTCTCACTGAGACGCAGGTTGGCAAATAGGTTAATTTTAACTTCACAGATTGCAAGGTGTGTGAATAGAACGGCTATATCAAGAACAAAATAGAGCTGAGAAAAAAGAACTGCTCTGAAGCATCAAGCTGTTTCATTCCTAAGGTCACAGAGGGCACGAGGGGCTATTGCATTAACTACTAAAACTGCGCTTGGTTGAGGAACCCCTATACAAGATGCCCCTTTTGTTCTTATCAAGAATAGAGGAAATTGTGGAACACGAAAGAAAGGGACATGTAAATTTTTCACAAACAACAATGATAGCTAGCATTTATTAAGTGCTTACTGCATGCCAGGCACTAGACAAGAATATAACACTCATGGTCTCATTTAATCCTTACAACAACTTTATGAGAAAAAGACAAGTTTAGTGTCCTTTTGCTGGCACTTAGAGAAGATCAATAATTGCTTGAAACCATGTGGCTGGTAAGTGATGACAGTGAGATTTGCACCAAGCTCTGCCTGGCTTCAGAGTCCATATCCCATTTCTCTATCCTGCCATAAACCCAATGACAAGAAAATATCATTCGCTGTCAATCCTTGGTTGCCTCTGGCCTCTTCTCACCACTTTTCTCCCAGTGTCCATTTGTCAGAGCCTTCCACAGAAGAGTGGACATGCAGGGCTGAGAGTGGAGGACAGAAGAGCAAAAAGTGACTGATTTGTTGCACCTGGTACCAAACCCACGGAAAAAGTGATTAACAGCAATGAGTAGAATGAGATTTAGGGATTATCTGCATGTTCCAATTATCAAAAGTACTCACTGTTCATCATAAGCCTACACAGTCAAGTTGGCTCCAAAGCAGTTTTGTTTGCTTTACCCTTTTACCCACCTAATTAGCCTAGACAAAGACTTCACTTCTGATTTTAGATGAACAAAGTCTTTCTGTATGAAATATAACTGGTTCTACCAGTCATACAACAGCTGAGCCCCACCCTTAGATTAAATATAATTTAATACCAGTAGTGGGACAAGGTCATTAAGTCATTTTTAAAGCCTTACTCCTACTGCCTACCCAAACAGGGTGTGTTTGTTCATTTTCAAATGCCAGGAAAGTCCAAAGAATGGATTCATGCTCACCTTAATAATGAGTGGCTCTTAAAGGGTGTAGCTTCAATACAAGTGACTTAGATTCACAGTTATGTCATTCCCAGGGTGCAGATCCTAGTCTTAATGATTGAAAACACACACAAATACATACTCAAACAAGTGTTCTCAATGATAATATATTGAATTAACTAAAGCTTTACTAAAAGTACTCTTCTGAAAAACTGAGTATTAGCCTTGGGATATTAAATAACTATCTTGGGGAATGAAGGCAGAATGATATTCCTGTTTGATTTGGGAGCAAAGCAGAATGTGGAGTACTGATGTTTTATAATCTTGTATATTAAAATAAATACTTTCTTTGGATCCAATTCACTGGATGCCCTGGAAAGAGAGTGCACCCTCTTAAACATTTTTGATAATATTCATCCCTTGAATGTAGTATCTGTAATTCCTAGAGGTCACAACAGCCTGTTATTGATAAGCAGACACTGATGCAGAAACTGCCAGCTGCTCAATTCTTCCTGGGAGCAAAGGTAACTATATTTTTCACCCTCCTCTGCAGTTAGTTATGCCCATGTAGCCAGCAATGTGAGTAGAAGAACACATTCACTTCCACCCCTGGCCTGTAAAAACCCCCCAAGCATGCGTCTTTGTGCCCTTTCCTCCTACCAACAGTGTACTTGGGAGTCACATGTTGGAGATGGAACAGCCCTCATTAGCCGTTAAATGACTTTATGAAAAGCCACCCTTCTGTTCTATCACTTCCCAGTACCATCATATGAGCAAGAAATAAACTTCTATTGGAATTTAGCCATAATATATATTTTGGAGTCTATCCTTTGGAGCCTACCCTAATACAGACATCCAGGCACAAATCAGCCCCAAATTTGTTAAAATCATTTCAGTTTGGCTGACCTCCTTGCTATTACCCAGTAGAAGCATTAACCACCTCTAAATAATTCCTCTTTGTTATTTACCTAGAAGCACAGCTACATAGAGTAACTTGACTGCAAATATAAACATCTGTAAACCAGAACATCTGACCTAGAAACTTTTCACATTTTGAAACAACTGTCAGTTGCCATTTTTTTCTGTTCTGTGAACTTTGGCATAGCAAAACACCTTTCCTAATTCACTGGCCAAGAATTTCTAATGATGCCTCCATCTCAGTCCAGAGAATGAGTTCAGCAGTTCTTTGACTAATATCGTTTGATTATAATATTGATGAAAAAATCCCAACCAATGTTCAACAAAATGACTTAGTTGGAGGACCTGATTTCATTATTGTCATTAGCTTCAAGTTGAAGTTTCCAGAAGCCTATTCACAATAATAAGTGAGAACTTACTGTATTTATCTCTTTGAAGTGGCCCCGAGGAACCTCACACATTTTAATTGTGAAGTTAAAATATTAATTGAATAATCTGTTAAACTTTATAATGCTGCCTTCTTATCCCTAAATAAAACATTAAGGATATAAGGTTATGTAAACACTATGTCATATAGTAATTGAAAAGATTATTTAATTTTGTCTATACAAAAGGTGTGTCAATTCCTATCTCAATTGTAGGCAATTAAAGAAAAGTTAATGTTTTGAACAATGGACTAACTAGAAAACAATGTGCATAAAATCAGTGTAAGGTAAATGCAATTTTCTTCAATATTCTATACAATTACTCTGAAGTATTTTTCAAGTGGTTTCAAAAATGTTTTTACATGATTTGTTAAAATCTGCATGAATAGCATGTATAAATTATCTGTTGAAGTATGCAAATTATTTTTCACGTACAAGAACACCAGCCCCCCCTCTTCCTCATCCTTCCCTCCCCATTGCTAAAGAAAAAGTATTTTGTGGATGTCATATGATCCCTTAATTTTTGACTTCACAAATTGCTAGAATCAGAAGTCAGAATAGAGAACAGAGCAGAGGTCAGTTTTTAGACATTAGGAAGGGAGGTTAGAAGGAAGATAAGAGATTTGAGGGGAAGGAGACAAGATTTAAGCTTTCAAAAAGGGGCAGAAAGCTCCAAGCTCAGAAAACCAGGGAACATGGGTTTGGGTGGCAGAAGCTGAGGGTGTCAAGTAGTTAGTTATGCAGTGGCTGAAGGGGAGGGGGAGTCTGAACATTCCCTTATAGGACGCTTGAAGCAGCTCAGTTACATGAGAGTATATTAAGGGTTTGTTGACATGTGAATTATAAATTCAGAGTACATTTACTTTTAATGTTCAAATCCAATAGTGTGTCCTACAAATCAAATTCCTTAGCCTCTTCATCCAATGCCTACAAATTGTTCTACCCACTTTATTTGTGGAGCTTTCAAAAAAAGGAATCCTATGTGCTTAAAAACAACTGCCAAATAGTCACCAGTCTGTGTCTTTCTTGAGGTCCACTATACACTTGATAAAGCCTCTTGGTTGCCACGCTTAACACACCATTTACGGAGCACACAACCCCCTCAGAAGCAGAAAGCAGGGCACTGATGGCTCTGGTAAAATGAAAAAGCCAAATAAATGACCTGGGACTGGACATCCACCTGCCTTCTCAGCCAAATTCAGCTCATGATAATCACTGGCCAAATGAAGTCACTCTGGTGATATTCTCTCTCTACACTTCACTTCTTCTCCTGTTTCCTCTAATCTTCATTTCTTTGTAAACATGTCTTAAAGGCAAAAGGAATTTGATCTCAAAATGGATTCCTGTTTTGGTTTTTGAGGTCTGCCAGTAATTTGTACCATCTAAGGACATCAGAAGCAGCTATTTTGACCATAACCAGATGGCTGCAGCTTCCCAAATTATCTGTGTCTTCAGTGTAACATTTTTTCCATTTGTTTTATGGAACTTTTTGTGAGTCTATTGGTATCTTTTATTTCAGCAATGAAAATTCCCCCAAGGAACATCTTTTCAGGCTCTCTCGGCTTTTTTTCCTAATAGCTGTAAATTATGAAGTTAAAATACGAATTGAATAATCTGTTCAGTTTTATAATTCTGCCTCCTTATCCATAAATAAAACTTTAGGGATTTAAGGTTATACAAAATCCTAAATTTCACTGAAAAGTGGAAAGAAAATGGGAAGAAAACCCTCCACTTTGATAACTGGACTTTATTTGGATTAATAAGAATTGATGCTATTAGGAAAGGATTTATTTTTTTTAAATAATAAATTTTATTTTCCCCCATACAATTGCAAATGCCCCATTCTGACCCCAATCCTTCCCCTCCCGCCCCCCACACCCCAAAAAGTGTCTCTGGTTCATAGTTTTTTGTTGATTTTGATTTTCACTTTCTTATATTCATTTTCCTGGTCCCTTATTTAAGTTTTCTAGATTCCTGCTATGAGTGAGACCATCCGGTATTTTTCTTTTTCTTTTTGGCTTATTTCGCTGAGCATGATCCCTTCCAGCGCCATCCCTGTTGCTGCAAATTGCATGTGTTTATCTTTTTTGAATGCTGAGTAATATTCCATGGTATATATGTACCACATCTTCTTGATCCAGTCATCTATTTTTGGGCATTTGGGTTGTTTCCAAAGCTTAGCTATTGTAAATGGTGCTGCTATAAACATAGGGGTGCAGGTGCTCTTTGGAATTGATGTTTCTGTGTCCTTTGGGTAAATACCTAGGAGTGGAGTTGCTGGATCATATGGAAGCTCTATGTTTAGTAGGTCCAGAAATCTCCACACAGCTCTCCATAGTGGTTGGACCAGTTTGCACTCCCACCAACAGTGCAGAAGTGTTCCTTTTTCTCCACACCCTCGCCAACATTTGTTGTTGCTAGTTTTTTTAATATGTGCCATTCTCACTGGTGTGAGATGGTATCTCATGGTAGTTTTGATTTGCATTTCCCTGATTACAAGTGATGTTGAGCATTTTTTCATATGGCTGTTGGCCATTTGCATTTCCTCTTCAGAGAAGTTTCTTTTTAGCTCTTCTGCCCATTTTTTGACTGGGTTATTTTCTTTGTTGTTGCTGAGTCTCATCAGCTCTTTGCAGATTTTTGTGATCAGTCCTTTATCATTAGTGTTGGGTGCAAAAATGTTCTCCCAGTTGGTGGGGTTTCTCTTTGTTTTTGTTATTGTCTCTTTTGCTGTGCAGAAGCTCTTTAATTTGATGTAGTCCCAGCTGTTTATCTTTGCCTTCACTATCACTGCTTTGGGTGATGTGTCTGTAAAGATGTCTTTGATGTGCAAATCACGTAGTGTTTTGCCTATATTTCCTTCTATGTATTTTATGGTTTCAGGTCTTATGTCTAGTTCTTTAATCCATTTTGAGTTGATTTTTGTGTATGGTGTGAGGTAGTGGTCAAGCTTCATTCTTTTGCATGTAGGGACCCAGTTTTAGGAAAGGATTTAAAGGGGAGCAACAGAAAAGCAGTAATTACCATCATTGGACTGAAGTCTCTCTCTCTCTCTCTCTCTCTCTCTCTCTCTCTCTCTCTCTCTCTCTCTCTCAACATTCGCCTCTTTAGAATGACAACAAACCTGATCCCCATCTCTGGCTCATACAGGGCAAGGGTTGAAGATGGTGACTTAGTAGTCTACACAAGACCACCAGAATCACCTTTTCTGCCCATTTCTGTCCTTCAATTGGACTTCTGTGCAGGCTGATGTTACTTTACTTTATTTATTTATTTATTTATTTATTTATTTATTTATTTATTTTTAGATAGTAAGAGCTAACTTTTTTTTAAAGATTTATTTATTTATTTATTTATTTATTTATTTATTTTTAGATAGTAAGAGCTAACTTTTTTTTTTAAAGATTTATTTATTTATTTATTTATTTATTTATTTATTTATTTATTTATTTATACAAGCACTGGGTACAGTCAGAAGCGCAGGAGGGTGAGAGAATTCACCAGAGCCAGAGCGGGGAGCAGAGCAGGCAGAAGGACCGAAGTACACTGCTGAGGGGAGCAGCGGGCGGCAGGAGAGGTCTGCGCACCATGTGGGACCTTCCTCCAGTGGCTGTAGCCGGGGATCGAACTGGCGCTGAAGAGGCTGCTGGCAGCTTCACAACCCAGCGCTCAACCGCTGTGCCACTGGGGAGGCCCTGATGTTACTTTAATGACACAGTAATAAATAATGTTCTTCCAACAGTCTGCCCTGATAAAGGCCTATTCAACTGGCAATGAAGGAAGAAAACAGATACAAAGTAGAATATGGTAATGAGGTAGGAAGGAGGAAGAGCTGAAGCTGAAGGATATTATGGCTGGAGCATTAATCTGCTTTTTTTTTTTTTTTTTTTTTTTTGTACCTGAGCAACATTTCTTATACTAGTCCTTAATGATGTGGGAAAAGATCACTCAATTTGGGTTAAGAGACTGATGCGAGGAGGGGCCCAAGGACATTCCTTAAACCTCTCTGTGTTCTTCTTTGCTCCAATTGCAAATTAAAAAGAACAGTTTCTTATTATTTTTCCAGGCACCCCTGAGAGTTTTAGATGCCAATGTGTTGACCATTAACATTTTCACTTGCACTGTCAGGATAGGCTAGATTATGGAGGGGAAAAAAAAGTAATCTAAGATCTCTATGCTTTACCATGACTCAAATGGATAATCTCACTGAAAGCCCCTGGCACTATCCAGGGTAGCTGTTCTCTAAATCTGAGACTTAGATCCTATGACTCTACCATCTCAACACAGGTCCTTCTGCATGACTGGGCTGGCAGAAAGCTGAGAGAGACCAGTGACAACACCATTTACAAGTGCTGGCCAGAACTTGTCACATGTCCTCTCCCAAGAATTCAGGGGAAACAAAGATGATACAGCTTTCATGTGTAACCAAAAGAATTGAGTACTATTCCACAAGAATTATGTAAGGTAGTACATGGTATATTAAAAATGTACTAAATACGTTTTTGAAACCTATCAATATGCCCATAAGTACCTAAGAAACAGAAGCTGTGTGCCCAAGACTCAGCTACATGCTAAAGGAACTAAAGACAATTCTAAAACTTCCTATTCTCAAATAGCTTTCAGTTTTGTTTGGGAAACAAGATATGCTTTAAAGAATCAAGGCATACCTCCCTGGTGGCACAAGGGGTTAATACACAACCTATGAAGCCAGGTTCAGCCACTGCAGCATGAGTTTGATCCCCAGTCAGGGAGCTACCCACATGGCACAGCAGACCTTTCCCGACTTGCCCGCTGCTCCCCTCAGCAGTGTATTTCAATCAATCTGCCTGTTCTGTTCCCCACTCTGTCTCTGGTGAATCCTGTCACCCTCCCACACCTCTGGCCTATACCCCAGTTCTTGTATACATAATAATAGATCTTTAAAAAAATAAAGAATCAAGGGGCCTCCCCCGTGGCGCAGCAGTTAAGCGCTGGGTTGCAAAGCTGCCCGCAGCCTCTGCAGCACCGGTTCAATCCCCGGCTGCTCCCCGGCCACCGGAGGAGGGTCCCGCATGGCTTCGCAGACCTCTCCTGCCACCCGCTGCTCCCCTCAGCAGTGTACTTCGGTCCTTCTGCCTGCTCTGCTCCCCGCTCTGGCTCTGCAGAATTCTCTCACCCTCCCGCGCTTCTGACTGTACCCAGTGCTTGTATAAATAAATCAAAATAAATCTTTAAAAAAAAAAAAAAGAAAAGAAAGAAAGAATCAAGGCAACTAGAAAAGATGGCATGAGCTCTTTGTTAGGAATCAGAATACTTCAACTCTAGTAGCCTTAAAGGGCTAAGGTGAGGGCCAAATGACATAACCTATGTAGCTGAGTACTTGTGAACTACAAAGTGCTCTCCACACATAACTACACCTGGAAAACAATATAGACTATAACAACAATAGAAATCGAACCTTTTATTGAGCTCCTACTCTTTTATAGACCACATTTTACATAGCATTTCTCTTCTTAGAGTTTGGCTGTGGATTTAAATGGATAGAGAGAGGGAAAAGAAACTCAATTCCATGTGTGGGGAGCAGCTTGAAACAGATGGGGGTCTGGATTTGTAGGAGTAAGACCTAGTGTTAAAGACAAAGAGAGGAAATGTTTCTAGAGATTTGTGGTTGCACAAGAATGTAAATATATTTAACACTACTGAATATTTAAGTGTACACTTAAAAACGTTAAAGTTGGTAAATTTTATGTTACATGTATTTTGCCATAATTAAAAAACAAAAAAGACAAAGAAGGTGGATCTGAAAAACAGATTTTTTCTGAGAAATCAGGGTAGTTAGAGGAAGAGGGCCATTGATGCAGAAATCTTAAGAGCAGGCTGACAAAGGTGGCCTAGATCTAGGTGTTAATAGGTAACCATGGTGGATTCTTTTTAAAAAAAAATTATGAGGAAAGATTGGTTTACAACACTGTGTATGATTCAATGGCATAGAACACAGCTCCATAGTAGGTTACTGAATAGGAAAGAGACATGACAAAAAATGCTGTTCAACCAGATTAACTAGGTATCATATTCAGGATGAATATTTATATCTAGAGAAAGGCAAGGACCATGGACCTAAATGATTCTTTCTTTTTTTTTTTTTTAAGATTTATTTATTTATTTATACAAGCACTGGCTACAATCAGAAGCATGGGAGGGTGAGAGAATTCACCAGAGCCAGAGCGGGAAGCAGAACAGGCAGATGGACGAAGTACACTGCTGAGGGGAGCAGCGGGTGGCAGGAGAGGTTCTGCGCGCCATGTGGGACCCTCACCCAGCGGCCGGGGATTGAACTGGCGCTGCAGAGGCTGCAGGCAGCTTCGCAACCCAGCGCTCAACTGCTGCGCCACCAGGGAGGCCCTAAATGATTATTTCTTAAATCTAGAAGAAAGTGAATAGGGCCTGAGCTAGGGAATTGGAGAGGAGGAAAATTTGACTGTGAAGGCAAACCCCAACACATTATATCACTAATTAAGGAAAGAGGATAATGCAAAGGGTCAAAGATAACCCCAAGTTTGTGTCTGGAAGGCAACAAAAATGACTTTGTAGGTTTTCTCTGTTATCATATAAGAAGGGCCATCTTAAGTATTTAGATACAATGAAAAACTTTATGACATTTTAATTTAATAAGAACTGATGACAAATTCTTCATTTCAATCTATTTGAGGTAGCCATAGCAGTTCTTTATTGGCAATGTGGGGTTTAACTAAGGTTTGAGAAGTATATATTATACCTCTGTTCTACCTTCCCCTTCTTGATGACTATGTCTCCCCATTACCTCTGAACAAATCCATTGTCCTAAGAATAGCACACAAGGGCTTGGATCCTCTGGCCATATCATTCACTCTTGAAGTTTTAACCCACTGCATCCTTCTCATATGCCTGCAAGCTTCCCACACCAGACTGTAAGTCTTCCACAAGCCGGTTATGAAGTTTCTCACACCAACACTTTCACTTCTTCAGTTCCTTCTCTAAGGGATGTTATTCTCTTTTTTCTTTGTGAAGGAACTTGCCATGTCTTGTGCTTCTAGCATACAGCTTGGGATTATGACTAACTGATTATTTGTTCTTTTATCACTAGGGTAAGAACTCAACTGGATTTTTCAAACACCATGCCCATTTTTAAACTGGAAGGACCATATCCAAAAGTGAAAGTACCAGACCAACTATGTTGATTGGTTATCTTACACTTCCTTTGTTGTATCACAGGTCAAAGGACAGAGAGCATTCAGGGTATTTATAGTAGCACTTTTTTTTTTGTAGGTTCTCAATCATCACAGCTACTAATGAGAAAGGTGTTTAATCCCAATTTACAGACAAGAAAACTGGAACTCAGAGAAGGCAAGTAACATATTTGGGAAATGACAGAGCTGGAATTAGAAGCCAAGATCTCCGATTTTTGAGCCCATCCAATCTAGAGCAAGCATCAAAGAAGTTGGCGAAGGAGACTCACAGCTGTTTCCACATGTTTGTCTATTAGCCAGATCCTGATTTCCTTAATAATTATTTATTCTATATTCCAGATGTGGCAATGGCTAGTTAATAAGCACTCTGTAAATGTTCACTGAATGGAGTTTAATGGATTGATGGGTACCTAATGTGAGGAGTGGGAGAAATGGTTAACGAGTAAGTGAGCCACAAAAGAGACAAGAGACATGTTAACTAATTTTCAGCCACACAAAGGAGAGAGACTAGCAATGGTGCTTCTAGTTAGAGTTGAAGAAAAAATTACATTTAGTTTACTGCTCTCCCAAATCTCACCTCCTTTCAATTGGATAGAAACCAGGCCCTTTTTTCAACATTTTCTCAGAACATTTCCAAGTATTACTTCTCATTATTCTTATATTATCATTTGCATTTTAAGCATACAGTGTAAAGGCTGGAAAACAATGAAACATGCAAATAAGGAAGCAGAAAATGTTCTTTGAAAAGTTAAGTGATGAAAAGTAATGGCATTCAAGTTCTTTAAATGCAATACATTATCTGCTAAATTCACTTTTCTGTGCCTTTTCTACCTTCCCCCTGCTTTTGTTACTCTCTGTGTTGAAAAAAAATATATAATTCCACAATAGTTTTTTTTTTTTGGTAGGGAAAAGTAACTTTCAGAGTTTGAATTATCTGTGTTTAATCTGACAAATACAATGCATTTTTTGAAAAAATAAAAATTTTAACCTGGATGGAAATTTCTCTGTCATTGCTATTTGTGATGGGTTTTGAATTAATTTAGTCAATTTTTTACTGACTATTCTTTAAATTACAGATATCATGGGGTTAAGGCTTTCTCCTTTTTTAGGCTGGAGTTAGTGGCCTGAACTCCATCAAAAGATGTTTTCCATCAACCGGGATCACCACATGGCCCTCCAGGGTTTTGTTGTAAGGACCCACATTTTATAATTTTTTTTTACATAAACAAAACTTTCAAATCATTTTCTCTCATAATCTGCAATGTCTCAGAAGAAGAGAAGCCATTTCTACTCTGCTTAAACTGCATTTTAAAGTGCCCCCAAGTAGTCCAGATCAGTTAAAAATAAACATATTTTCATGATGCGAGGGGACAATGAGCACAAAACTTTCTTCAGGCTACCTGAAAGGTCAATAAAACATTGTATTTCTACTTTTAAGTAAATTCAAAAGCCTTCCACACTCAGCATGTCTTATTGTGTCATGCTCCAGTCCACTCACTGGAAGCCCTGGGTTCCTTGCCTTTCCTCTCCCAGCTGAAGTTGGGACCCTCTACATCCTGCTCCATCTCTCCTGCCTCTTACTAGATTATGTTGGATAGCATCATCCCTTAGGCAGCATTATCTTTGGGGTAAGAAAATTATTTATTTTAGTTAGAGAATTAATAAAGAGAGGTCATTATAAACCATGAGATAGATATAGCTTAGCTTTACCTTTAGGGTCTTACCACATACTCATTCTGTAGCTTTTCCCACCCAAGGCCTTCTTTTTCAGTGTCCTACTCCTCATAGAAGCTACTTTCCCCAGGTTTTCACATCTCCCAGGATTATTTGCCTTTAAATACAAAGCAGTTTTATTCTTTTTAATAAAGTTATTTCATTTATTTCATAAAATAGAGGAAGTTATAAAGAAGAAAATAAAAATCACCATCATCCCACCATCCAGAGAGGAGAGATATCCTTTTAGGTTACCACCTCAGTTTCCATACATGTACTAGTGAGGGAGACTGTGTACACATACCCTATTAGAACCTGCTTTTCCACTGTACTATTGAATTAATAAGGGCACTCAAAAGTCTTTTTTTAAGTGTCTTCATAAATTGTAGCTGAATCTGAATTTAGGCTTTTGTCATTTTTTGGTAGAAAGACATGTTGTTCTCGTTTCTTCTTTCTCTCCCCCATGCCATCCCCTACCCCATATCTGATATTGGTTTTCTCCAGATTTGTTTTTTTCTTGTCTATCTTGGTCTTTCATAATACTAGATTTCTTTGTGTTCCTTGGCTGGCCTATCACACTTAAGAAAAAGGCTATTCAGAACCTGCTGACAGTTCCTCTACTGCTGCATAAACCTGAACAGGAAAGCTGGCCCTGATCAGGAAAGCTAGTAGAAAATTATGTGTATGTGCATAGAACACATAAACTAGCAGACTTAATTTAGAGATTGAGGATAAAAAACCAACTCTGAGGTTGAAAACCCTACTCTTACCCACCTCCTAAACAAAGAATAAGAACAGTTTTCCTTCCGGGCACCAACACCCGCTTCAAAAACCCTAATTTTCTGGGCTTCCCCTGGTGGCGCAGTGGTTGAGCACTGGGCTGCAAAGCTGCCCGCAGCCTCTGCAGCACCAGTTTGATCCCCAGCCACTAGCAAGGGTAGCACATGGCGTGCAGACCTCTCTTGCTGCGCATGCTGCTCCCCTCAACAGTATATTTCGTTGGTCTGTCTGGTCTGTTCCCCGCTCTGGTTCTGGTGAATTCTCTCACCCTCCCGCACTCCTGACTGTACCCAGTGCTTGTATAAATAAATAAATAAATAAATAAATAAATAAATAAATAAATAAATAAATAAATAAATGATCTTTAAAAAAAAACAAAAACCCTAACTTTCCTTCAAGAGTTAGTTCAATTATTTAAGAGATGAGATAGCTTACCATCTCACACCTGTGAGAATGTTCCATATTAAAAAGACCAGGGACAAGAAGTGCTGGCAAGGATGTGGAGAGAAGGGAACCCTCCTACATTGCTAGTGAGAATGCAAACTGGTCCAGGCCATAAAGTAACCAGTACAGATGTGTCTCAAAACATTAAACATATATTTGCCATTCAACCCAGTAATCCCACTCCTAGGCATCTATCCAAAAAACTCCAAAGCACTAATGCAAAAGGAAACTTCAATCCCGTGTTTATTGCAGCACTATTTACTATAGCTAAATGATGTAAATATCCTAAGTTTTCCAGACAGATGGGTGGATCAAGAAGACATAGTATATATACACCACGGAATACTATTCAGCAATTAAAAATGAAACTCATGCCATTTGCAGCAACATGGATGGAGCGTGAAAGGATAATGCTAAGTGATATAAACTAGAAGAAAGATAAATACCAGATGGCATTACTAATACATGAAACAAAAAATAACTAAATTAGTAGTCAGATAAAGACAAGCTGAAAAACTAACACTTAAGAGCTGACTATAGAACTGAAACACCAAGGAAAGAAGAGTAAGAGCAAAGGGGGATGGAAGCACATGATCTACGGTGATGGAAGATGGGTGAGATTGGTGGTGGGTGCACTCTGGTAGGAATACCTGACAGGGGTACTCCAATAACACCTCAGTTTGAAATAAATATTTACTTTTAAAAAGAGATGAATTCTCAGAATACTTTCCAGGGGAGAAAATGATCTTTAGGCTTCTAGTAATAGGAAAAAAATCATTAGCACAGGTGACAATCTCCTACCAACAGTCCTAAAATCCAAAGTCCAAATATTTTCTCCCAAAGTTTGGGGCTGCCTCATCAGGTAATAAACTAAACTGACTACAACCAAATAAGGTCTTTAATTATCCATTTAATATTTCACTGTAGAAATATTAAAGAGTTTAGTTACAAGATGCTTTCCTAGACTTTTCGAGGGTGTTATGTAATATATGAAATATATAATCCTCTTAAACACCACTCTTTCAAAAAGGTTTTCTCACACCCAAAGCAGTGATAGTGAAGGCAAAGATAAACAGCTGGGACTACATCAAATTAAAGAGCTTCTGCACAGCAAAAGAGACAATAACAAAAACAAAGAGAAACCCCACCAACTGGGAGAACATTTTTGCACACAACACTAATGATAAAGGATTGATCACAAAAATCTACAAAGGCCTGATGAAACTCAACAACAACAAAGAAAATAATCCAGTCAAAAAATGGGCAGAAGAGCTAAAAAGAAACTTCTCTGAAGAGGAAATGCAAATGGCCAACAGCCATATGAAAAAATGTTCAACATCACTTGTAATCAGGGAAATGCAAATCAAAACTGCCATGAGATACCATCTTACACCAGTGAGAATGGCACATATTAAAAAAACTAGCAACAACAAATGTTGGCGAGGGTGTGGAGAAAAAGGAACTCTTCTGCACTGTTGGTGGGAGTGCAAACTGGTCCAACCACTATGGAGAGCTGTGTGGAGATTTCTGGACCTACTAAACATAGAGCTTCCATATGATCCAGCAATTCCACTCCTAGGTATTTACCCAAAGGACACAGAAACATCAATTCCAAAGAGCACCTGCACCCCTATGTTTATAGCAGCACCATTTACAATAGCTAAGCTTTGGAAACAGCCCAAATGCCCAAAAATAGATGACTGGATCAAGAAGATGTGGTACATATATACCGTGGAATATTACTCAGCATTCAAAAAAGATAAACACATGCAATTTGCAGCAACATGGATGGTGCTGGAAGGGATCATGCTCAGCGAAATAAGCCAGAAAGAAAAAGAAAAATACCGGATGGTCTCACTCATAGCAGGAATCTAGAAAACTTAAATAAGGGACCAGGAAAATGAATAACTATAAGAAAGTGAAAATCAAAATCAACAAAAATCTGTGAACCAGAGACACTTTTGGGGGGGTGGGTGGCGGGAGGAGAGGGATTGGGGTCAAAATGGGGGGGTTGAAATTGTATGGGGAATATAAAAATAAAATTTATTATTAAAAAAAAAAGGTTTTCTCAGAATAAAATACTGTTGCTCAAAGGTAAACTGAAGAAAACACTAATTTACACTTTTTAAATGTAATATTATAATAGTAGTTTTGTTTTTAAAGGGTTTTTTTTCTGGTGTGTGTGTTTTGTTGTTTTTTTTTTTTTTTCAGTTTATACCTGTAAAATTTCAAAAGAACAAAGATCTTAGGATTTAGTTTCAAAGTATCCTGTTTAATAAATTATCAATGGGCCACTGATTTATTTGTTTTATTAATTTTAGTTAATTCTCCCATCCAAGTACTAACCAGGCCCGACCCTAATTTTAGTTAATTCTATATGAATTTTTCATGTCCTCTGATTTCTTTTTTCCTGAATTAGGTTTTTGAAGACCCAGGTCTATTCTTCTTGATACATGTGTAATGGTGAGGCAAATTAACTTAAAATATAGAGTGAAATACCATGGTAAAATACCACTGTGAAAATAAAACTTCATTTAGAAACAGTCCCTCATCCAGAGCCATTCATATTAGCCACACATAATTCACCAGTTATCTCAGTTGGGCAGAATCATTTTTCCAGTTGCATGTGGAGTTAGAAGGTAGAAATCAGATTTAGACTCCTTTTTAATAGAGCCGAAAGCTATTAATAATAAATCCAAGAGACATATTTTAATTTAAAAATACTAGAAACTATTGTCAGACAGAAATCACCTAATAAAAAAGTAATTTATAATGTACACCCTAATTAATAATTTACCTCCTAGGGTAAAAAAAATTATCAAAAGTAATTACAGTTAAAACACACTATTTCTTTTTTAAGGATTGTAGGGTAACACTAAGAAGCTAGGGGAATCTTTAGCAACAAATTCAACAGCTGCTATCACCACTTCTCTGTCAAAAATTTAATTAATTTTTAATGTTTTTTTAAAAAAATACAAAGATTCCTTTCCCTCAGCTCACAGTCCATTAAATTGGTAATTGTAACTTGACAAAAGGCAAAATCTTCTAAACACACTCTAGTATAATTCTATCTAAGAAAGATATCCACTCATTTAAAAAGATTTGGGAAACAAAAACCAAGTGCTCAAGGCTTGGATGAGAGATTAAAATTGACTAAAATTAGGCCACATTGAGTTAGTGACCTAGAACCAATTTCCGATTAAACTAGAGACTTCAAGGAAGGAGATTAAATACAAATAGCCTCCCTCAGGCTATAAACATTATAAGAACAGGAACTTGGTACATATTCTTCACTGTCATATTCCTAGCCTCTTACTTAGAAAATTGTATGTTGACTGAATAAATAAAATAATAAAAATAAAAGAATAAAGAATTACAATATATACATATATCAAATCATTGTGTTGTACACTTAAGCACAATACAATGTTAATTATGTCTCAATTAAAAAATTCTTTCTCCCAATAAATCATTTTGCCAAATTTAAAAAAAATGAATTACAGGAAAAAATTGTATGAATACAAATAGTTGTTCAGGGTATTCCAATAAACTGCCCACGGCTCCATTTAGAAACAAAGAGCTTATTTTCCCAGCTGGGGCAGGTACTGATAGCTCACAGTGGTCCAGTGCCCTTCCTGGCTGCATTACGTAAAGAACACATCACCCAAATCATTCCCTTTCCCCTCAGTATGGCCCATATCAAGTTACAGATCTTTGTGGGTATAAAAGACCCAGATTCTACCTTGCTCCCAATTCTGAAAGGGTTCTCTTAGCTTTAGAACTCCCTGTAGGGCAGTCTGAGGACACTACTGAAATTGCATGATAGCTCAATTTTTTTCCTCTACCTAATTCTACCTCTTTCCATTTCCTTTAGAGGTTTTAATTCTAAGAGTCCTCTCTAATAAGTTCCTTGTATGCTACCCTGAGGACCCAACCTGTGACAAAATGCATCTTTCCATGAGAAAATTAAAGATTTAGAAAAATAAAATATTTTAAGCATAATCACTGAATCCCCCCGTCCATCACTCAACTTAAAACCCAAAAATAGATGACTGGATCAAGAAGATGTAGTACATATACACAATGGAATATTACTCAGCAATCAAAAAAGATAAACACATGCAGTTTGCAGCAACATGGATGGAGCTAGAAGGGATCATGCTCAGCGAAATAAGTCAGAAAGAAAAAGAAAAATACCGGATGGTCTCACTCATAGCAGGAATTTAGAAAACCTAAATAAGAGACCAGGAAAAAGACTGATCAATACAAAGTAAAAATCAATATCAACAAGCAACTATAAACCAGAGACAACTACAGTGGGGGGGTGGGGAGAGGAAGGATTAGGATTAAAATAAGGGGGAGTGCAATTGTATGGGGAATATAACCAAAATGAAAATGCATACATTGTGCAAAGATGAAAAAAGATGTAAGAATTATATAAAATAAAATATTTAAATAAAAAAAATGTAAAAACAAAAACAAAACAAACTAAATTTAGTGAGCCAGTGAAGAAAGGCTGGAGAAGAAAGATATCAGTTGAGATAGGTAAAAATTACCATGGGGGCCTCCCCGGTGGCGCAGCGGTTGAGCACTGGGCTGCGAAGCTGCCCTCAGCCTCTGCAATGCCAGTTTGATCTCCGGCCACCGGCGAGGGTCCCACATGGCACACGGACCTCTCTGCCATGCCTGCTGCTCCCCTCTGCAGTGTATTTTGTCAGTCTGCCTGTTCTGTTCCCTTCTCTGGCTCTGGTGAATTCTCTCACCCTCCCTCACTCCTGACTGTACCCAGTGCTTGTATAAAAAAATAAATAAATCTTTAAAAAATATATTAAAAGTTACCATGGGCAAATCATCAGCAATGCCAGCTTATTGGAAATCAATCTCAAAAGAACACTGAGCAATGCTTCAAAAGGAAAAGAGGAAGTGCATCACCTTTGGACATGTACTAAGTTTTTATATCCACATGGTATGGACAGCTCATCTTCAGTGAAGATCCTGGAAATAAAATTAAGCATAAGAGACTTCCAATTTCCCCCTTGACAGAATAAAGGGTTCAAAAAATCTCTTTCCCAAAAGCAACTATAAAGCTGGACAAACTGTCAAAAACAATCATTTCAGTACTCTGGAATTTTACCAAAGACATATATAACAAACTGACAAGTAGTTATTCATGAAAATTACTTAAACTTTGGGTAAGAACTGTGTGAATCTGTGACATTTTACCCAGGGCTGCAATCATTTCTTCTTTAGCTCTTGGCTGGTATGGGTAGGTTATGAGAATAATAAACTTTGCTGCTGCTGCTGCTGCTGCTGCTGCTGCTAGAGGAGGGCCCATTTTATTTTGAGTGCTGTCAGTTAAGGAGAAAATCTAGTGGCAATGGAGGGTTAGGGCTCCATTAGCCTGAGGTTCCTGGTCTATTTGGAGCAAGCAATGGATTGATAGACTAGCAGAGTTTTAAGAGAGAACAGTGGGAAATGAGACATCTATAAGAGAGGTGATAAACTCTTCAAATACCCTGAGTTGACCAAAAGTTGTATACATACACAGCTACCACACTTCCCTGGTTGACAGAACTGAGTGTAAATATATGAAAAGGATATGCAAAAGGGTCCAGTAGAAAGTAAAAACTGATAGAGAATTTAAAATGACCTAAAATGAAAGGCTGGATCTTTCCCCCTTTTATTTTCTTAAGGAAAAAAGTTGATTCCCATTAAGAAAACTGACTGCAAAAATCTTCACAAAAAAAGCAACATAGAGGTAAATTGGAAATCCAAAATGACAATTTCAAGGTTACTTGTACTATGCATGGATCAGCTAGCAGAGAATGGAAAGCCTATTAACTCAAAGTGATTAAGTACAGCTTCTAACCAGTTGTTGGCTATGTAAGCATAGAGATGATTCTTCGGAAGTCATGTTTAAAAATAAAAACAAGAAAGCAAAAAAATCAAGTAGTGGCATCAGGGGCCACACCTTGCAGAGGAGATAGACTTAAGGATTTACTCTATGCAAGTTATTAAACAAACAAGACAACTGACTTGAAAACAGTTTGGATTGTTTACCAAATCCTTCGGGGGGGAGGGGGAAGTCATAAACCAGATCTGCTACAAGAGATTATCTGAAATGCCAATATTCAACAAAAATTATGAGATGTGCAAAGAAAGAAGAAATTATGAACTATACTCAGGGAGAAAAGCAGTCAATAGAAACCGCCCCCAAGAGAACACACATGTTGGATTTTGTAGACAAAGATTGATGAGCAGTGAAAAATATATTCAAAGAATGAAAGGTAGCTAAAGAATTAAAGGAAAATATGATGACAATGAGTCAGCAAATAGAATATCTCAATAAAGAGATATAAATTATAAAAACAACTAAATGGAAATTTTAGAGTTTAAAAACAACCTAAGAGTAAAAGCCCACAGCACAGACATACCTGGAAACCATTTCTATTTCTGAAAGTACTCTGCTACTCCCATTCTCTCCTTTGCTTTTTCTTTTCATCTTCTTTCAGGGCCCCCCTCCCCGCCCCCACCCATTACCATCATTTTCCTTTCCAGGCCACAATATTGTGGCAACTATGGAGAGAAGTCAGACTCAGCAATAATACTGAAAGATAGTGTTTGAATCACAGATATTCTGAGATGGCTTTTCTCCATGTTCAGCACTTTCCTTTTTTTTTTTTCTTAAGAAAAAAAATCCTTTCCCTTGAGCACACTGACTTCATAAACCTTTATTTAAAAAAAGCAAAATAAAAATAAGTTGGGGGCCTCCCAGGTGGCGCAGCAGTTGAGCCCTGGGTTGCGAAGCTGCCCACGGCCTCTGCAGCGCCGGTTCGATCCCCGGCTGCTCTCCGGCCACCAGAGGAGGATCCCGCATGGCGCTCAGACCTCTCCTGCCACCCGCTGCTCCCCTCAGCAGTGTACTTCGGTCCTTCTGCCTGCTCTGCTCCCGCTCTGGCTCTGGTGAATTCTCTCACCCTCCTGCGCTTTTGACTGCACCCAGTGCATGTATAAACAAAACAAACACACAAATAAATAAATAAATAAAAATGCCTCTATAAAAATTAAAACTAAAAATTTAAAAAAAGATAAAAAAATAAAAATAAGTTGGGCATCTAAAATGATAACTTCAAGATACCTAGCATTCAAAAACAAACAGCTTAAGAAACCCAAAGGACAGATCTCATATACTTAAGTATAATAGTAGTTTTTATATAAACTTAGATATTTCAACATAATGGTCAACTAGTTTGATATTTCTTCCCTTGTTATTTATGCTAATACTTTGTATGGATAAAACAACTCCATGTACTTGTGTGTATTTTTTTTTTTTTGATGCAGGTTTTTAAGGGGAGGATTCCCTGAAAATTATCATACACTAAGTGCAGTATCTTTCTGTTTGAGTCAGATACAGGAGAAATTGGGCAGCCTTTCAAAATTAAAGCTGAACATGACAGATAGGGGCTAACATCAGGTGGGAAAAGTTACACAGTGTTCTTGGAGCCTGGTGATGATACTGTACTGGCTAAGCTGGTACACTTAGTTGGTGCAGTATGCTACAAGGACATTCAAATTAAGCTCCTTTTTACAGTGCTAAAAGGACATAATGTGATGCAGGCTTCACAAAACAAACTTTTATCAAAAATGAAATATCAATTATTAGAATTCTACCCAAGCCAGAAGCTTGATCTGGTGGGAAAATCTAAAGCAGCAGGCCCTAGTAACAAAGCCTTGGGCTGGGAATCAAGACTTCATTCTGGTTCTACAGCTAAGGAGTTATGTAACCTAAATCATGGCATTTACATTCTTTGATCCTTGGTTTTCTCATCTGTAAAATGAAGGCATCTGACACCAAGCACCCATTCAAACATAAATATAAAGGAAGGCATAAAGTAGTCTTTAGCCCTACCTCAAATGCGTTCATTGCTAATTTATAAAGTATTTTTAAAATGTTTGTCCAAAACTGATTGTTACCTTCCCTTAACAATTTGGCAGATGATAATCCTATAGCAGATCACAAGGGCTTTAAGACATCAGAGAAAATTTACCAAATTCTTTGTATTACTAAAAAACTTCAGAACCCAATCATGACTAGGTATTAAAGAGCTTTACAATATCCTTCAGGGCATCTTTTGTCTTTTGTGGAATCACATCTGTTTTAATAGGAAGATTTTTTAAATATTTCACTCATTTTCCATGGAATTCTTTAAAGTTCTAGTCAGATAAGAAGTAAAGATCAATTTACCAATATTTTCTCCCCAAGTTATTTGCTGCCTGTGTGTCTCACAAGATGTACCTCCGTATGCTTTCAGCATTCTTTTGGAATGAATTTCCCAGTGAGGGAACTAAGGAAATGGAAGCTATAGAAGCACAGAAGTAGAGGAACTGCCCTAAGGTGTT